>NC_079891.1:14256134-14305416 GCF_024868665.1 Triplophysa rosa | reverse complement strand
GCAGCTGTGCTGTCCGACCGGACCAGCACGTGCCTGCCCTGCATGAAGGGTTGGAACCTCTTCAGTGCAAGTAGCACAGCCCACAACTCTAGGCAGTTGATATGCCAACGCAGGCGGGGGCCCGTCCACCGCCCCGACACTGCGTGCCCGTTGCACACAGCACCCCAGCCCTGAAGGGAGGCATCCGTCGTTACCACGACGTGTCTTGATACCTGCCCTAGGGGGACCCCCTCCCGTAGGAAGGCCATAGACGACCAAGGGGTCAGGTTGCGCCGGCAGAAAGGCGTGATGACCATACGCCTGCTGCCGGTGTGCCACGCTCTCCAAGGAACTCGACTCTGTAGCCAGTGTTGGAGCGGTCGCATGTGCATCAACCCGAGGGGGACCACCCCCGCCTAGGATGCCATGTGCCCCAGGAGCCTCTGAAATTGTTTCAGGGAGACTGCTGGCTGCCTGAAATTCTTCAGGCAGTGTAACAGTGACCGGGCGCTCTCTGTAGTCAGTCGCGCTGTCATGGAGACGGAGTCGAGTTCCATACCGAGAAAGGAGATGCTCTGCGCGTGGGAGAGCTTGCTCTTTTCCCAGTTGACCTGTAGCCCCAACCGATCTAGGTGCCGGAGCACCAGGTCCCTGTGTGTACACAACAGATCTCGCGAGTGAGCCGAGATGAGCCAGTCGTCGAGATAGTTGAGTACCCGCACACCTTCTTCCCTGAGGGGAAGGAGGGCGGCTTCCACGACCTTCGTAAAGACTCGTGGAGACAGGGACAGACCGAAGGGGAGGACCCTCTACTGATATGCCCGTCCCTCGTACACGAACCGCAGGAACGGCCAGTGTCGAGGGAGGATCGAGACATGAAAGTACGCGTCCTTCAGGTCGATTACCATGAACCAGTCCTTATGCCTGACGGACGTCAGGATGCGCTTCTGCGTGACCATTCTGAAAGGTAGCTTGTGTAGGTGTCTGTTCAGAACACGCAGATCCAAGATAGGGCGCAACCCCCCGCCTTTCTTGGGGACAATGAAGTACGGGCTGTAGAACCTGCTGAACATCTCGGCTGGTGGGACTGGCTCGATCGCTCCCTTCACCAGAAGGGAGGCGACCTCTGCCCGCAGTACAGGGGCATCCCTGCCTCTGACTGAGGTAAAAAGGATGCCCTGGAACTTGGGCAGACGTGTAGTGAACTGAATCGCGTAGCCGAGACGGATCGTCTTCCTCAGCCAGCCTGACAGTCTGGGAAGCTGAGACCAAGCTCCCAGAAACTGACAAAGGGGGACTAGAGGTTTGATCTGCTTCATCGCCCCCGCGGAGGGTGGTTCGATGGCTAGCACTACGGATTCCTTGCCGGGGGAGGACCCCCGGGGAGGATATCGGCTCTGCTGTTTTTCCTGCCTGGCGATTGTCCAGCTCAACGCACTGTCTGTCTGAGAGTGCTGAAGGCTGGTGTTTATACTCGACATTGCACTTCGCCGTGACGCAACGTCGAGTTGCCGTCCACTGTCGACCAGAGGATGGGAACGGCTGTGAAAACCCAGAGAGAGAGGAAGCTCTTTTTGTGAGGAAGTGGGCGCTGGCCCCCCAGGGGGGACCAGCTGATGGTAGGACGTGGCAGGAACCGTCCCTATCCGACCCAGCGATGGAGTGGCTGGGATCGGGCCTGGCGGTAGTCTCAATCTCCCTGGGGTCTCTCCGTCAGGGCCGCTTCTGCTTCTGCGACGGCTGCTGACGGGGAGGCGGTTTCCTCTTTGACATCCTTTTCCGGGAGGCAGCCTGAGAAGGGGGCACTGGAGCCGGAAACGGAGTCGAAGAGGGCCGAGGCTGCTGGGAAGCAGACGCCGCTCGAGATCTCGAAGGCCTGACGGCGGCCGAGTCATGGCGGGGCAGGATGTGTCTTATTGCCTCCGTCTGCTTCTTCACCGTTGAGAACTGCTGAGAGAATTCCTCAACGGTGTCACCAAACAGCCCTCCCTGCGAGATGGGGGTGTCGAGAAAGCGAACCTTCTCGGCGTCCCGCATCTGCGCAAGGTTGAGCCAGAGGTGCCTCTCTTGGACCACCATGGTGGACATCGCCCGACCCAAGGCCCGTGCCGTCACCTTAGTCACCCGTAGAGCGAGATCGGTGGCGGTACGGAGTTCCTGCATTACCGTTGGGTCGGTCTTGCCCTCGTAGAGCTCCTTCAACGCCTTGGCCTGATGGACCTGCAGGATGGCCATGGCGTGGAGGGAGGAGGCGGCCTGACCCGCAGCCGTGTAAGCCTTCGACACCAGAGATGCCGAAAACTTACACGCCCTGTATGGGAGTCTAAGTTGAGCCCTCCAGGTGGCCGCTGTCTGCGGGCACAGGTGCACCGCGACAGCATGCTCCACCTGGGGGATCTCTACATAGCCCCTGGCCGCCCCACCATCGAGGGAAGTAAGGGTGACTGAGCCTTTCTGATTGGAACGGGCTGTGAGGGTGCATTCCAAGTCTTACTCAGCTCCTCATGCACCTCCGGGAAGAACGGGACCGGAGCTGGGTGCGGCTTGGAGTCGCGCTCAGACCCCAGGTACCATGTATCCAACCGCGAGCGCTGGGGTAAAGGCGGTGCTGTGCACTGTAGCCCAATGCTCGCGGCGGCCCGGAAAAGCATGGTTGACATCTCAATGTCCGCTTCTTCCTGGGCTCGACCCCCCGGGGGAGGGAGCTCCGAGGAATCGTCGGAGTCGGATGCCAAAAGATCGCCCTCCGATGCTGTGATCGACATCTCATCTTCGTCACGCATTTCCGAGTATGTGGCGGAGGAACAAGATGGGGTAGGACCGTCTTTTAAGGGATGGTCAGACGAGCGAGACGGGGCGTGAACGGTCCGTGAGCCTGCGGCTGGCGGGTTAACTTTCACAGTGATCCCCTTATCACCCCCGGTGTTAACCGAAGCGGGCGGCAGGGCCGTAGTCACTGCCGTCACGGATCGGGTAACAGATGAGGTGGTGGCTTTATCCATGAAGAATACCGCCACCCGTGACCTCAACGTCTGGATAGGCATCCGCCCGCAGTGCGGGCAGGATGTATCCACGAAGACTGCCTCAGCGTGCCGGAGACCCAAACACCTGAGACAGACATCGTGTCCATCCCCTTCCTCAATGAGCGCGTCGCACCCAAGAGAACAGCGGGACATGCCACGCTGGAGAAATTTGCTCTTTTAGAAAAAAAGAATTGCTCAGACACTTCCGGAACTGCCGAGACGCCCAGGGGAAAGTCGCTGCAGGAAGGGACCATCCGCTGCACCACGTCGTAGATTTCCAGCAGGATAGGATCAGCGAAGATCTGGAGACGCTCATCAGATGCTTAGGCTCTGAAGAACAAAAGGTGAATGAATGAGCACGCCGGCTTCCCTCTTATACCCGGACATCCGGGGAGGAGCCCGGCATGCAAATTTCATTCGCCAATTTTCATTGGCCTTTTCTAAATACTCAGAAGATGATAGGTTCTCAAGACAAACCCCATTCTGTCGGTTCGACACAACATCGAGAGACCGACAGAAATGGAACTCCAAGTTTCCATTTGCACTTATTTACAGTAAGTTTAACATTGGCTTTGAATGTTCTATTTACCCTGTGACTGACTTAGCTCCCTTCGCTATCATATGCTAACGTTATCCTCCTATATATACGATACATTTACATCAATTCAGACTGTTGATAAATATTACTTACATCGGCAGTTTTGTCTCGTTCTGTCAGTCTCGATCCCTCTTGAGGAACAACTTTGAAGCTAATCCTGCTTGTACTGTCAGGTTGAAAAAGCACTCCAGTTGGAAGTGATTTGCGCAAACAAGCAGGTTTTTACTTATGGTTTCTGATGGATTTCCACTTAAAATTAAATAAATCCACTCCTGTCTCTTCCTAGGTTTGGACTCTGTGCAGCGACTACATTGCATGTTGCTTGTGAAAACAACAGTGCAGCGCAGTGGGTGGAACTGTGTAGATTAAGGGGCGGTAACATTATAATAAAATCCGCTTTGGACGTCACAATCGGAGCGAAATCTGAACGGCTCAATTTCTCACATGCTTGCAGGGAAAGGCACACCAAAACAAACTTAATGGTTTCTTATTTTTCACGTTTTCTGGGTTGCAAGATGCACCGGGAACCCAATTATAGCACTTAAACACAGAAAAAAGGGGGGTTTTCATCTGATGTCTCCTTTAAGGTACACAAATTCATTATTAACTACTTGCTTATTAACATGCATATTGGTTGTATATTAGTATGTTTAAAGCACATATTAATGATTTATTCTGCATTGCCTTATTCTACAATCCCTAATCCTACCCAATACCTAAACCTAAAAACTACCTTATAAGCAGTAATTGGGAGTTTATTGATGCAAAAGTCATAGTTTATAGTTAATAAAATAGTGAGAATTGGTACCTATTCTAAAGTGTGACCGAATTACCTTATATAGACCTGACACACTATTACATTTTTAACATAGAATTCATTGATTTCATCTGGCACCTAGTTGGAGGTTGTTAACTCCCAGTTGGCAGAAAGTTTAGAATTATTAAAATAAACAATAAACAGAAGCATTTGAATCATGTGAGTTATGGACTGTACAATATGTGTGATTGTCCATCAGCAGCAAGCTGGAACTCCAATATTTGTTTTAGTAACTATTAGCTTTTATTCTAATTCAGTCTGACAGCAAATGAACAGAAAAAAAGCATAAATCTGTTTTTTCAGCATTTGAATGACATTTTAATTGATTGCATTAGAACCTTTTACACATATGGTGCTTGCTTGAATAAAATATCTCTTATGTTCATCATCATTTTAAAATATTCCAGACGAATCAACTGCAGATTCAATGTTCTGGAACCTTATTTTAATTTTCACATTACAAGTGACATTTGATGACTGGTAGCAATGGTGATTGTCCTGACATGTGTGCGGCTCTCTTTGTAATCACCATTGACATTCAAGCAAATGATCACCTAATTGCTGTCATGCTCTGTGCCAAGCTGTGTCACTACTTATTTGTGTCGTTATGTCATTGTATTATGCGCCCTTCGCACACCAGATGTGTAATATTTTAGCATCTTATAACACTAGCGCCTTGTTTTTGAAACCTGCAATAAAGCTTTACTTTGAGACGTCAAAGTAAAAGTTTTAATGATATTCTGGTCACACTGTTCTATTTGAACCTCTGTTCTCTAAACGTTTGAAGAGTTCTAATTAATTGCTGATTGCAGCTATCAAGAACCAGGCAACAGGACATTATATTCTCAATGGCAAAGGAGAGGAGGCAAGGTCTCGGCGCTTCATTGATATGGGAGTGGAGTGGGATTACATTATCGAGGACGAAGTTGAGACGCTCCACACTGATGGTCCACTACACGATGCAATTGTTGTTCTGGTAAATAAATCTTCTCACTTTCTCAGTTCTTTTTTAGGCTTTTTGTCTGTCTTATAAGACTGCATTCCTAGAACAGGCATTTGCCTCCGAATGTATCAAAACTTGACAATTTTGAGTCTTCGGCCAGAAAATCTAGAAACCTAATTCCACAATTAATTAATGTAATAGTTTTGTACAATTTTAAGGTTCGCTAACCACTAACCATAACGACTATTCCATAACAGGGCTGCAGAACGAACATGCAAATAACCTAACACTACCCACCCCCAAACATGCACTATATATGGCGCTGCTCAACGCTTGAGACGTATAATGTAGTGTAGCTCTTTTTGATGATGCCCACTTTAGTCAGGAGTGTAATCTGACATCTTTGAGTTGTTTTTCATTGTAAGTTTTTATCAAACCGAAAGCTGCCTTTATAAATATTGTATTAAAGTTCTGAAAAGTCACCCCAGAAACAGCTTAAGAAAGATTCATAGTCTCTACTGGATAAAATGTTTCTATATTCACCACCACGTACTTCAAAGCCCACTATTGAAAACCCTGCAGTGTGTGTTAACTGCAGGTCCTCAGAGTTAAAGAAATATAAATCATGTTCATCCACATGATCACATGTCTTTGAATATCTTGGTCAGTCAAAGTTCAAGCTTTTCATCATTTGACTGAAGGCAGAAGTCTATTGGGAATGCACTGAAACACAATGCAAGTGACATTAGAAATGTTCGTGAATGTTTTTCTTTTCAGCAGTGCTTTGAAAAGAGTCTTTGAGTGAGTTGAGGTGTTGGCATTATACTGTCATAGATGCGTTTGTTGAAGAGAGAGGATGAGAGAAATAATAACTCTATAAACGCATGTTGAGTTAGAGACTTATTAGTTATTTTGTGCAATAAAAAAATAGTGTGCGCTGCAATACTTGATTTTTACTTAATTTACTGTACACTCTAAAAAAATCTGTAAAAATAGGGCACAATATACTGTACTAATATGAAGGAATTTTTCGTATTAATTTTTTACAGTTGTTTTACCTGTATTTTCTAGAATAGCCAAACCTGTGTGTTCTTAAGGCTTGTGAAATTAAACCAACATATTTACTGAGCATTTACAAAGCAATAGTTGTTCAAAGCAATTAGTTGTTTAGTCATATGCACTTTGCATGAATGACACCCTTGTTGTATTTGTATACGGAGTAATCCTTTTTATCTGAATCACAATTTCATTTGAGCAAGAAGTGTTTTAAGTGTTTTTCTCTTTTTGCATTAAAAGCTTCCATTGTGCTCTGTGTACATACAGTATATGGCACTTCCGAATGCTCATAAATATTCATGGCTTGTTGCTGTGTGTATTTTCGAGACTACAGATGCTGTGAGAGTTTGTGAGCCCTTCAAATTATCTGTAGTCATAAATAAATTGAATTAAATTAATTAAAATTAATTTGAGTTGACCTTCATCTAAGCTGTTGTTATGGATAAAGAAGATTAGATTAATCATTTGCATTATAGTTCTACTCTTTCTATGTGTTTTCTTTTTAAATAAAAAGCATACACAAAGAGCATATATTTGTGAACAGCAAATTGTATGTAGGAAAAGTAATGACTTTGCTGAGTTAAGCAGATGAACATAGATGTTAATTTTGAGAAAATATCATATTAGTTTTTATTTTATTATGTAACACATTTAAAGGTACAGGTCACCCAAAAATGGAAATTCATTCTTAACTTGTTCCAGATCTGTATAATTTTTTTGTTCTGTTGAACACAAAAGAAGATATTTTGGAGAATGTAGGAAAGCAAACAGTTCTGGGGCACTTGTAATTTTTCCTACTATGGTAGTCAATGGTGGCCAAGAGCTGTTTGGCTACAAGCATTCCTCCAAATATCTTTCTCTGTGCAACCGCTATACAATGAGCATTAATACAAATAGTTTGTGAAGCTGAATGTAAAGGTATATCGCCCATGATTCAGGTCATTCTCATTATTTAGCTGTCTTCCATGAATTACTCACTTCAGCTCATTTTAGCTGGATCAAGTTGAAAACTCTGACTTACGTCAAAGCACAGCATTTCTACAACTTAAGCGTTCTGAATGTAGATTTATTTGCTTTTATAGGATGTTTTTGTGCAGCATTGTGCAGCATGACCTACATTATTTTAAGCTTCAGGAATGGACACGCTGGCATTTTCCTGCAAAAAAAGTATTAGTACAATCCCCAAGTCAGCACTTCATCCACCTCCAGCTATCCTTGAGTACTTAAATGATAAACTGCGTAAAATTTCTCTGTGTTGATATGAGGTTTTCTGTTGAAATACAGCATTGCATTATACATTATGTTTATTATTTATGCAGAAAGCAATTTTTTTTTCTCCTGTTCCTATGTTATATTTAGGGCTGTCAACGTTAATGCTTTAACGCATGCGATACATTTTTTTCAGATTAACGTATTAAAATATTTAATGCAATTAATGCCGAAACCGTTTATTTTGCCATTCTTTGTCTAGCGTTACATTATATAATCATGCTCTTATTCATGTAAAGGCCTTTAAACCATTTAATAGTTACTTTGACACTTTCAGTATAGATGCGGCACAACGTGACAGCGGTCCCGTTCTGTTGTAGCCTATACAGTCACAGGCTAAAGGCTGCGTCAGTGAATCTCTGTCAGACAGCGCACCAGTATTAAGTTCTCTTTCATGCTTGAATGAACAAAACCACACAAGATTATGCCAGCAAGCCTGTTTTGTCTAGCATTTTCGTAAACACAGATTTCAACGTGTTAAATAAAATCCTAATTGAATGCAAAGAGTTGTGAAAATGGGAAAGAGCATCAGATCTGCGCAAAGCGGAAGCTCTTAAAGGGGACGCATTCTTAAACCTGCTGCTGTGACTCCTGTCATTAATTTTATTCAAAGAACAAAAGAAAAGAGGAATTCAATGTGTTTTGTAGCTTTAATTCTGTATTTAATTTAGAATTTAACATTAAAGACTGTAATGTTTGAGAACTTAATTCAATTTCTGTATATTTCCTACCTGTTAGACATGATAGCTCTCAATTATACTGTCAATGTTGAACGGCTATAATTAATGTGTAAATAAAAAAATCATTTAAATGGAGACATCAGTTGCAGTACTAATATCAAGAATGTTGCCTTTCATTCATAAAATTATGTTGTTAAAGAAATCTGTTTTTATACATAATTTGGAGATTAAATGTGAAATTATTAGAATGTAAAAGTATATTTAAAAACATTAATGTTATGTGCGATTTGAAAACACATCAATTATTCTCTAAATGTGATGACACAAAAATGACATATTATCAAGGGCAAACGAAATACAGTGGATTGCAGTGATGTGCATATATATATATATATATATGCTGAGACTCACATGAACACTGTACAGTTGGTTTTGTGACTAAGTTATTCCCTGTAAATGCTATTGGGCTTTAAATAATGGTATATTCTGTGTATGAACCCATACAGCAGTGAAATACACACCAATATTTACATATTATTTGACAGTTTATTGTAATAAATATCAAAAATCTAAAAGGTGTGCATTATAGACACCCACATCAACACTGTACACCTGGTTTTGTGACTGTTTTGTAAATCTGTGCTTGCATAATTTAGCATAACTAAAAACACGCCTTCTTGTTCTTTTGCTTCGCGTTGTTGCCGTTTTTTTTCCACTACAGGCGGATAGCTCCGTTTTAAAGACATGGCCATTTGTAAAGACACATCATCACATCACGCGCATGTCATCACCTGCCGCGCACTACATACAGAGTATGTCAAAGGAATTACATAAATTAAGTATTAAAAAGAACATTTCCAAATGATTCATTTAAAGTTGAATCCGCAAATTATAAAAATAGTCTCTTGTTTAGATTATAGTTTTTGATTTGGTACTCAATGGGGCGTGCAGAGGCCCTACGCAACCTTCGAAGTTTGCGTATAGGAAGGATCGGCTCTGAGTATTGCACACTTTGTATCTTCGAATAGTCTTTAGTTTGATCACATTTATAAAAGACAGATACAGCTGTACGATTATTTCCAAAAACAGACAGCGTCCTGAATGCGTGTGTAGGGGGCACGAGCCACAGCACGAGCTACAGCACGAGCACACAATACATCATTGCATTATTCCTGCATAACTATTGATTCACTATAAGTTTGTGCTGTTTACCTTATGATGTTTTATTAACTAAGTTCGGGAGGAGAAGGAGAAGATAATTAACTCGGCTGGTCTGCTATCAGCAATCACAGCACCCGACCTATCAGTTCAAGAGAGAGAGAGCCTCTATAAATAGTCAAGACGTCTTACCTTCACTCTCTCTTCAGTCTCAAGTATTTGTATATCCAAATTGCAATGATCAGGGTCCTTCGGCGTCCTCAAGCGACGGCCAGCACAGCAGCGCCCGCCAGGATACCTCGGACAAACCCGCGGCTGCTCCAAGGTTGCTTGGACCTGCGGCTGCTTCAAATGCGCCATCCGCGTAGCTCAGTGGAACCAGTGTCCTTACTGGGGGGCACTGGACACTGAGCTTCACAATCGAGTTTTCCTCGGTTGCAGGAACATTTCATGCGCGGTCTGCAGATCCGTCGCCCACAGCACCACTTCTTGCCCTTTAGTTCATTCATCCATCCCCCCTGCCCGGACTCACCTCACACCAAATCTACAGGCTACGTCCCACGCTTCCCAACATATCCCGCCAACCCACCTCTGCCCGATTCTGATCGCCGGCAGGCATCAAGCTTTGAACCTTGCAGGAAGTTCAACATCGGCTCTTGCTCACGACAGTGGTGCCGCTTCCTGCACGTTTGCAGCTTCTGCGGTGGCACGCACGCCCACATTGTGTGTCCAGTCTCTAAATCTGCAAATAAAAATCGTAAACAGTATTTATCGACTCCTGTGAATGTTTTAAGTTTGTCTGCTGAATTGTCTCTTCACCCCGACACTCGCTTTACTGATTATGTCCTGTCCGGTCTCTCAAACGGCTTCAACCCCGGTATCGAGAGTTTACCTTCCGTCAGCCTAGTCTGCCCCAACCTTCAGTCCGCGCTTGCCGAACCCGAAACGGTTGATCTTCTAATTTAAAACGAAATCGACTCAAACTCCATGATCGGCCCCTTCGCCGCTCCCCCCTTTAAAACCTTCCGCATCAGCCCCATCGGCGTAGCTACCAGAAAATTTTCTGGCAAAAAATGCCTCATGTTCGACTTGTCGTCCCCCCATAATTCTCCGTTTCCGAGCATTAACAGCCTCATCCCGCTCGAGGAGTTTACCTTCTCTACCACGACATCGACCAAGCCATTAAACTCATTAAAACCGCCGGACGCAGCGCCTGGCTCGCTAAAGTCGACATCACCTCCGCATTTAAAGTAATGCCCATTCACCCAGACTTTTGGCATTTGTTCGGCATTCGCTGGCGCAATCAATTCTATTTTTCCGTCTGCCTCACTTTCAGCTGCAGAAGCAGCCCTAAAATTTTCGACATGTTGTCAGAGGCAATCTTTTGGATTCTCTCTAACTACTCCATTCCGTACCCCATTCACCTTCTAGATGATTTTCTAGTTATCTCGCCCCCCGACTCAATCCCAGCCGCGCATCTCTCGATAGTCCAAAAAGTCTTCACCAAGCTCGGCACTCCACTCGCCCAAGATAAAACCTCGGGTCCGAGGACTTCAATCGAATTCTTGGGCATCAATTTGGATTCGCTGAACTTTCAGGCATCCTTGCCCAAGGAAAAAAACGATAGATCAATTTTGATCGCTTCCACTCTCCTAAACAACCCCCGTTGTTCCAAACGTGAATTATTATCCGTTCTCGGCCACCTCAATTTCGTGATGCGTATCATTCCCCAAGGCCGCCCGTTCGTTTCGCACCTCCTCTCCCTCGCTTCCTCAGCTCACGCCTTAGAGGACTTAATAACCCTAACCAGCTCATGCCGCGACGAGCTCAGTTTGTGGATAAAATTCCTCAATCAATTGAACGGTTTGTCCTTCTTTTACAACGACATGCGCTCTCTCCCCGTCGACATTCAATTGTTTACCGACGCCGCCCCCTCAGTCGGTTTCGGAGGATATTACCAAGGATGCTGGTTCGCCTCCACGTGGCCCCCCAGCTACTAGAATTACCACAGCCACTCTCGTCCTCAGCCTTATTCGAGCTGTACCCTCTGGTAGTCGCGGCTTTTTTGTGGGGGAAGGAGTGGTCCGCCTCCAGCATTACCATTCATTGCGACAACGAAGCGACAGTGCACTGCATCAATAAAGGCCGTTCACTTTCTCTCGCACTGATGCCTTTCCTTAGACGCCTCACCTGGATTTCGGCTTGTGATCAATTCATTTTTACTGCTAAATATGTTCCTGGTTCTGCAAACCAAATAGCCGATGCTCTTTCCCTTTTTGCCTTCCAGAAATTCAGGCGGCTGGCACCAGATGCGGACCCCCTACCAACACCAGTACCTCCTTATTCGGAACTGATATTCCCATAAATCACCCACTAAGAACTCTCCTAGACTCTTCCCTCAATTCTATCATCCAAGCCGTCTCCCTCAGGACCCTTCAGTCTTACCTAACCGCGTGGAGGAGTTTTAAGTCATTCCACCGAACATACAACATGCCTTTTCCCGAGTTCTCTCTGCTTACCATCACCTCATTCATATCCTTCCTGGATATCAACAAAAACCTTCAAGCCAGCTCAGCTAAGGTACTAAGGTACTGTACCTAAGCGGAATCCAATTTTTCCACAAACTAATTTTCAAATCAACCTGCCCAGCTATAGCCAGTTCTCAAGCCTCCATTCTCATCAAAGGAATCCAGAGAGCTCAACCCGCCCGCCCGGACACAAGACAACCTATAACTTTGGATATATTGACCAAATGCATTTCTACCCTCCGCCCCACAAGGGCCCGTGCCTCCATCTATGTTCTGCAGCAGCAGACATCACTCACTTAGAGGCCAGCATCGCAGCAGCGACCGCCCCACAAGGGCCCGTGCCTCCATCTACGTTCTGCAGCAGCAGACATCACTTCCTAGAGGCCAGCATCGCAGCAGCGACTGCCCCCACAGGGGCCCCATGCTTCCTTCATCTCTCTGCTCAGCCGGCACCCTTCCGCCAGAAACCTCAGCAGTGCCCGCTTCAGTAACAATTGGACTGTCTTCCAGACTCGGCAACAACGGCTTCACACCAAGCAAGGCCAGGTCACCAGCAGCCCATACCAGCCTCGTTTTGGGGGGGGGTGCATATCTCTGGCTGCTGTCCTGCACTAGTTGCATCTCTTGGGGGGAGTGTTCCGGGTTCAAGCTAATGCCGGATTCGGAGCCCTCACCCCCCCCACCCAGACGGGGGGGGGGTTGGTGCTCTGAGCTCAGAAGAGCGAACGAGCTCGGAGCCCTCTCCCCGACAGCACGCCAAATACGCTTACTCTCAAACCTGCACCATTATCTGCATAGGAGAACTCGTGAAATGATGTTTTATTAACTACGTTTGGGAGGAGAAGGAGCAGATAATTAACTTGGCTGGTCTGCTATCAGCAATCACAGCACCCGACCTATCAGTTCAAGAGAGAGAGAGCCTCTATAAATAGTCAAGACGTCTTACCTTCACTCTCTCTTCAGTCTCAAGCATCCCACCACCACCCCGGCTCCTCACCTGGAGCCCTTGTCTCCAGCAGGACACAAAAAGGGGGGGTAGTGTTCCGGGTTCAGGCTAACGCCGGATTCGGAGCCCTCACTCCGGACGGGGGGGGGAGTGCTCTGAGCTCGGAAGAACGAACGAGCTCGGAGTCCTCTCCCTGACAGCACGCCAAATATGCTTACTCTCAAACCTACACCATTATCTGCATAGGCGAACTCGTGAAATGCAGGTATGCACCGATTGTCAATAGAACACAGACATATTATTCAGTTTCACTTACCGTGTGTGGTTCATGTCCGGCATCTTTTAGCACTGGGACCGCGCCACCTGTCATTTTCAAATGATCTCCAAATCCTGCGTTATATCCACCGTTTATATAACATTCCTCACCCAAATGCAGTGAACAAACAAACACAGCTGAACATCGCGAACAAAAGAGCACATTGATGCATGGCCGTGCTCTTTCAACCACTCTCGATGGTTGACGCGTGGGCGTGATTTTCCAGGAGAATTGTCCAATAAGGGACTAAGAAAAGTTGTTACGTAAGGAAATTTCATGTTAAAAAAAGACTTCCCAAAACCTAAACGAACCTTGGGGGAGTGTATCGAGCACAGAAATATTACATCATATGTCCAACTCGTTTTTTTTACAAGCTGACCATGTTAAGCTTGAGAAGCCAGCAGGTTTAACATTGTAAATAAGTCAGAATGCATGAAACACCATTGCACCAGCCCTCTAAAACCTTTGTCATATTGTTTTTCATCTACATTAGATTATACCTAAGGACAATGAGACAAGATCTACGCTAATGTACAAGTACATCATCCATGAAGACTCTGTGCCCATAAACAACAATAATGTAATTCAGGAGGACACGTATGAATGGGCACTGAAGAGCTGGTCCCAATGTTCAAAGCCCTGTGCTGGAGGTAACATCAAACTCTATGTATCTCCTTTTATTTACATTTTATAGCCATTTTGGCAAGTGTGAGTAACATGGGTAGGATTTTGTTGATTGAATGGTTAATTGCGAATCACATTATGATTTATTCATTCACTTCAGGATTCCAGTACACCAAATACGGGTGCCGTAAAAAAGGTGACAACAAAATGGTGCACAGAGGCTACTGCGATATTAACAAGAGGCCCAAACCTATTCGCAGAATGTGTAACCTACAGGACTGCACACAACCACAGTAAGCTACATTTAAATTGTTTTTACTGTACTCACAACAACACAATACTCATTAAACACTTTTGGGTTGATTCATAATGAAATGAGTTATTTGCTTACAGTAATAATAGGGAACATCTAAGTTGAATTTCAGTTTGTCAATTACACATCGCACTCACATGTTCACCATATGATGTCACGTCACCATAAGCCACGAAAAACATTTCGTGTTTTTGTGCCAATTATGACAAATGGAAATGAACACAAAAATGCTTGCATACATTTTGTGCTGTGAATATGTTGAGGCAGTTCCCCACTAATCTCGCTTGAAGCATGACATCATAACTAATATTTGACAATGTGACATCAAATTCACGCTGAAGTCAGTTAAGGTATTACATCTACATCCTTGGATGTTTATTCACACAGCAGCTTACACTTTCAGCTTGAATACTGCCTGTATGAACAAACATCCAAAATCAATATGAACAAACATCCAAAATCAAGCCTGTGTCACCTGTAACCATAGTGATGGACGCAAATATCAAAGTTGTGCTTTTTTATGTCAATAGAAAGTATTATTTTCACAATGGATCTGCACAACTAAGTCCATAGATGTGATTCTATCCTCAATGCCGTAATAACATTGACAGCGGAGCACACATAATATCTCTGTGAATTGCACTAGAGTTGCTATGGCGTTTGGTTTAGATGAACTGTGCATAACATTACAAAGCAATCCTGCCCCATGGTTTGTGTTTATCTGCAGACACTGTACCATAACACAGTGACAGACAGACAACTAGTTGTACAGTTCCAGTCACATAGCAGGGCTTCGGTGAAAAAGATGTGATTCCTGAAAATGTACAAGTGTATAATTGGTTATGGAATGAAATGTGGCCTCTGAATTAACGTGATTACAAGGTTTTTAGAATTGATTAGAGAAAAGGTTTCCCCATGGTGTCACCATTCTGCCTGTCATGTTTTGTTTTGGCCACTAGGAGTCCCCATTGTGTTCTGGTTTTGATCCCTGTTTAATTTGAGTAGTTGTTTTCANACGTGATTACAAGGTTTTTAGAATTGATTAGAGAAAAGGTTTCCCCATGGCATAAGCTTCTGACAGTGTTGTCTGAATGTAATCAATAAAGCTACGATTATCTATTTGGCATGTACTGTAACATTTAATTCCAAGAAACAATAATTTAGTGGATAACAAACACATTTTACAAGTATATTTTACAATAGTTTTCAAGTTTCACTAATAGCTGTCAACTGTCAAGTGGCTTTAAAGGACCAGTTCACCCAAAAATGAACATTTTGTCATCATTTACTAAAGAAGTTGCTTTATAAATTTCTTTGTTCTGTTGAACACAAATTAAGATATTTTGAAGGATTCAGGAAAGCAAACAGTTCTTTTGACTACCATTGTCATTTTTCCTACTGTGGTAGTCAAAGGTGGAAGAACTGTTTCTTTACAAGCATTCTTCCAAATATTTTTTTCTGTGTTCATCAGAACAAAGAAATGTATACAATAACAACGTGAGGATGGCTAAATGAAGAGAGAATTTTTATTTTCACAGAACTGGAAGCAACAATGATAGGTTCATTTCAAGTATACGGTATTTGTACACAACATTCATTTTGATTCCTGCGACCCCAAACACAGTAACAGCTATAGACACAAAGGCCAGCTCAAGGGTTGAAACGTCTAGTTTCAGCATATTTAAGCAGTAGAAACTTTTCAGTGTTGTGCAATCTAAATATCACTAATAATTTATAAGTACTCATGCTTCACCAGTTCATCTGGGAGCTGAGTTTTGATTGATACTATAGGGCAGTACTGCTTCATTTATTTCTCCTGTCAGATGATAAGATTAGATCTCAGTGGGTGATTATCATATTTCATGCTTTGGGAATATCCTGTATTTTCTCTTGAACGTGTAGCCTTGATTGATATTTAATTTGTAGGTGCTTGAATTACATACAAAATGCCATAGCAAAATATGATTTTATTTTCATTTTTGAGACCTTTCAGTAGGCCTATTGCTTAACTATAAATGTCAATTTCATTAAAGCTCATAGGATTTGATAATACAACACATTTTTACTTCACCTGTTAGTCTTGACATTTTTAATGCTCTGGTTTGAAGAGTTCTTAAAAGAAACATATTTACGTGTTTATCTGCCTTCGTCTGACACCGACAGCAATGACTTACTGGTACTATTGTTACTATGCCATAGCTGTATGCCTGAAGTGGGTTGATAAGAGATGAGAATATCTGCCTAAAAACGTAAATGTGAACCTGGGCCACAAAACACGTCATATAGCACAGGTATATTTGTAGCCAAAGTCAACAATACATTGTAGCTATAGGTCAAAATTATCGATTTTTGTTTTATGCCAAAAATCTTTTAGATTACATTTTATGCATTTAGCAGATGCTTTTATCCAAAGCGACTTACATTGCATTGTATTATATGACTATGTGCAATCCCCTGGGATCGAACCCATGACCTTGGCGTTGTTAGCGCCATGCTCTAACCACTGATCCACAGGAAATTATTATTATCATTATTACCCACATATTAAATAAGATCATGTTCCACTTGATTTTTGTGAGTGGATGCAGCAAAATCGCTAACAAAAATGGCCAGAAAAACACCTACAAACCTAACTTGCTGCCCCCTATTTGGGAAATACCCACTCAAGTTTGATATCTATATAAAGCTTAGAATTTCAGCTTTTGGGTTCATCTACTCTCTACAATGTCATTACAGCGGTAAGCCAATAGAGAGTGTTAAAACTAACCTGTTTCTTCTTAGAGTGCCTCTGATGGACAATTTTAAAAGTGATTTTTTTGCACCCTCAGATTCCTTGTATCTCGGGCAAATATTGTCCTATACAAACCATATATCAATGGAAAGCTTATTTATTCAGCTTTCAGATGATGTATAAATCTCAATTTAAAAAACTGGCCCGTATGACAAATGTCCTTTCATTTACAGTATATAGTTATTTAACCTCTAAATTATTTCTAGAGAAGATCAAGTTTGTATTTAGATTAATTTATATTACAACATGAGTGATACACTAAACTCAATGCTCATAACATCCATAATAATGCACACTTTTATCTCAAGTAATTTACACTGCATTCAAGTATGCATGTCCTCTATAATGAAACCCACAGTCTTTGCCATGCAAGCGGCATGCTCAACCAGTTGAGCTGCAGGAACACCATAGTCACATGGACCTATCAATTTTACTTGACTGCCTTTTAGTCAACCCACGCAAGTCATTGCAACCAGCTATTCCAGCACGACAGATCCTGAACATTTTATTTCCCACAAGCTGAATTCTCAACAGAGAGTCAACTGTTGTAATGCCATCCTCTTATGATTCCAATATTTTCTCTGTGTACAAATCAGTCAACAAGCCTCCTCTCATACTTCTGGTTGGTCTCCCACTGTCTTCACATCTGCTGCAGTTTCAGAGGGTGACGCTGTGCCTGTGGTTCTTCCTGCCTTTCCCTGTTCCCATTCAATTGCGTCCTGATTTCGTTTCTATCCTCCTGACACTTGAAGCCATCTAATTCTCATTCTGTTCCTCTCTCTTTTTGATCTTGGCTCCTCAGTGCTCTTTGCATCATGGTCTGTGTTCCTGTCTCCTCTGCTGGGGTTTTGGTGGCAACCACCACACTGGAATCTGGTTTATTCTTGAATCAGTTCACACCAAATCTTTTAATTTTGTAGTTATTTTTGAGGCAAAATCTGCATTCTGCTCATCATTGTCTTAACCTTTTTATTCTTATAGATTTATAACAATAATTAATCTTTTGTATTGCTGGTCATTAATGATTACATTGTAGTCAATGTGTGCTTTATTTTCTGTGCGCTTTTGAGTTATTTTTTTATTCATTTCTTGTGTATTGAAAAGAAAAAATGTTCCTTGAGATGATGTATTTTGCCTTTACATCATCAGAAAGCTGTCCATCATGAGAGTTTTGCAAGATAGAACGAAATTAGCCTTATGTCCAGTAGACCTAATGGAATAAGGTTGGCTGCTGCTGCCATGAGACCCAATGTTCTTTGATGTCTCGGTATCACCCTGTAGCAGTACTCACGCAATCTGAGTAATCTGAGCTATGCCTGTTGCCTGGCAATGAATGTGAGCCACATACAGATTATTCCAAGGTCTTAACTGTAAAGATCAGGGAAGAATGTGTGATTTCGGCGGGGAGGTTGGACTCGGCCGGTAGTGAGGAAGTGGTCATGGAGTTTTGGATGAAGGACCGCCTGCTCCTTATCTGGCCAATCAAAGTTCAGCTCGGCCGCAGCACAAATCACAACCCCAAGCAGTTCCTCCGATTCAAAAAGCATTAAATTATCATTTGGATCAAAAGAAAGTGTGATTTACTGACCCCTGGTTAGGAAAAAGAGTGAGAGATAGGGACATACCTCTGGCCCAAACCAGTTGCCGGCCTGTAATACACGGGCTGACACTGGTTCCACACGGAGGTTGTAAAACCTTGCGAAGGTACTGGGCATAGCCCAACCCGCAGCACTACATATGTCTGCCAGAGAGGTGCCCTGAGCCAGTGCCCACAAGGAGGCCATACTCCGGGCTCTCACTGCAAGCGGGCAAGGGCGATCTTGGGACTGGCATGCCAAGTGATGGCATCCACAATCCAGTGCGCCAATCTCTGGTTGGAGACCTGGTGCTGTCCCCCATAACAGACAAAGTGCTGCTCAGAGTTTCTAAAGCTCTGCGTGCGGTCCAAGTAGAGGTGCAGTGCGCATACTGGACACAACACGTTGGAGGTTGGATCTTCCTCCCCAGAGGGGAGCGCCTGCAGGTTCACCACCTGGTCCCGAAAGGGAGTGGTGGGAACCTTGGGCACGTAAGAGGGCCAGGGTCTCAGGATAACGTGAGAACTACCGGGCCCGGTACGAGAACTATTCTAGGCACCCATGGGACATGAAAAATGCCTGGATGTCCCCCACCCTCTTAATAGAAGCGAGCGCCATCAAGAGTGCCATCTTCATCATCAGATGAGGAAGACTGGCATCTCTGAGGGGCTCGAAAGGGGCAGTACCAAGGCCCTGTATGACCACATTAAGGTCCCAAGAGGGTACGGAGCGCGGTCGAGGTGGATTCACCCTTCTCGTGCCCCTAAGGAACCTGGTGACCAGGTCATGTTGGCCGAGAGACTTACCCTCCACGAGATCGTGATGAGCGGCAATAGCGGCTACATACACTTTCAACGTGGATGGGGAGAGGTTGCTCTCGAGTCTCTCTTGTAGGAAGGCCAATGCTGACCCGATCGGGCAACTCCATGGGTTCTCCCCGCGGGAAGAACACCAGGACGAGAAGAGACGCCACTTATAAGCGTATAAACGCCTAGTGGCGGGGGCTCTAGCCTGCAGGATGGTCTCTCTGACCGCCGGCGGCAAGCCACTCAAGGTCTCCTCGTCCACACCGTGCCCTTCCCCTGCAACAGAAGGTCCTACATCAGGGGAATCGGCCAGGGGGGAACTGTCATCATCTGAAAACCAAGTCTGGTTGGGCCAGAAAGGCGCAACTAGCAGTACTTGATGTCCCTCTTCCCTGACCTTGCACAGGACCTGTGCCAGGAGGCTCACTGGGGGGAAGGCGTACTTCCGCTTGTCCCGCGGCCAGCTGTGTGCTACAGCATCCGTGCCGAGGGGTCCCTCGGACAGGGAGTACCAAAGTGGACAATGGGTGGAGTCCGGGGAGGCAAACAGGTCCACCTGTGCCTGGCCAACCTGTGCCTGGCCGAACCGCTCCCATATGAGCTGGACTGCGCTGGGATGGAGTCGCCATTCTCCGCGGGGCGTCCCCTGAAGAGAGAGCGTCTGGTTCAGGTTGCCCGGGATGAAGGTGGCTCGCAGGGACTTGATCACCTGCTGACTCCAGAGGAGGAGATGTCGGGCGAGTTGTGACATCTGCCGTGAGTTTATGCTGCCTTGGATTGATGTACGCCACGGCAGTAGTGCTGTCCGACCTGACCAGCATGTGTTTGTCCTGCACAAGGGGTTGGAACCTCTTCAGTGCCAAAAGGACAGCCAACAACTCTATGCAGTTGATTTGCCACCGCAGCCGGGGACCCGTCCACTGCCCCGATACTGCATGCCCATTGCACACGGCACCCCACCCCTGCAGGGAGGCATCTGTCGTAATCATGACTCGCCTCGAACCTGCCCGAGTGGAACCCCCGCTCGGAGAAAGCCAGATCTGACCAAGGGGTGAGGGTGCAAAGGCACTGAGGCATCACCGTAATGCGCCTGGTGCTGGTGTGCCACGCCCTCCAAGGAACACGACTCTGAAGCCAGTCCTGAAGCGGTCGCATGTGTATCAACCCGAGAGGGATAACCCCTGTCGAGGACGTCATGCCCGAGCAGCATCTGAAATTTCTTCAGCGGGACCGTTGACATCCGTCTGAGTGTTTCAGACAGGTTATCACCGACTTTGTGCGCTCGCTGGTTAGACGCGCTGACATACGGCAGAGTCAAGTTCCATACCGAGATAAGAGGAGCTCTGCACCGGGGAGAGCTTGCTCTTTTCTCAGTTGACCAGAAGACCCAGTCGGTCTAGGTGCCGGAGCACAAGGTCCCTGTGCGTATCGCACACCTTGCTCCCTGAGGAGAGCTAAGGCAGCCTCCATGAGTTTGGTAAACACCCGGGGAGACATGGCCAGACTGAAGGGCAGGACCTTGTACTGATACGTACGTCCCTCGAACGCGAACCATTGGAATGGCCGGTGTCGAGGGAGGATGGAGACATGGAAGTACGCGTCCTTCAGGTCGATTGCCTCGAACCAATCTTGGTGACGAACTGACTCCAAGATGCGCTTCTGCGTCAGCATCCTGAACGGCAGCTTGTGCAGGTGCTTGTTCAGGAGGCGCAGATCCAAAATGGGGTGCAGCCCCCCAGCTTTTTTGGGCACACTGAAGTACAGGCTGTAAACCCAGAAGACATCTCGGTTAGAGAGACATTATATGTTCTGCAATATATACTTCACGAAAGACGTACTGTAGTTCTGTCAGGTGTTAAGGCAACTCTCAAAGGTAAGCGCATTATTGTTGCTGCTGTTCTTTTTTTGTTCTGTTGTATGTATCAATGAATTGCACATTTTTGGCTGCCGTGGTGTGTGAATTAAGTTCATGAATGAGTGGAAAATGCCTACTCAGCTTTCCGAATCCGATTAATTATATTGGGCACTTTTTGCAAAAAAATTGGTTTTTTTTAGGGTTAACGTCATTGGTTAATTTCTTGATTGTCGCTTTGAAGTGGTTTCTGGTCATATTAGTCATATTTTCTAACTCTCTTTAATGCTATGTTTGGCCTGTTTTCTTGGTTTACTTATATTTTTTCATCTTGTCATAGTTCATTTTAAGGAGATAAAATGGTCATTATCATCGTTGATTGACATTGGGCTGGTTTTTCTTGGAGTGGGCGGGTTTTATTGAACCTTTGGGCTGGAAATTGTCCACCCAATCTGGCAACACTGCCCTGAAGTCGATACTGAAGACAGTACAGCGGATTAGAGAGCGATCTGCATGCGGTTTCCTCTACTGTATTGTATTGTTTTGTTTTATTGTTTGTACTTAAATGACTTTCTTATTTTGTTAGTATATTAGCAGGGTTGCCAACTCTCACGCAAGTAGAGTGGGACACACGCTTCCAGACTCATCACGTCGTGACAACAAGCCAATGTCGAGTAAATACAGGATTGATAGCCATAAACTGTGTCTGAATTTGCCCCCTATCTCCTATATAGTGCACTATATCGGGTGTCCGCCATTTTGTAGTGTTATCCAAATTCTGAGTATAAAACTCATTCCCTACATTTGTTCACTACTTTTTACCCACAATGCATTCTGATTTTGAGTGTACATTTGATGTACACTCACTCACTCATATTTCCCACAATACAACGCGAATCAACCGTCTGATTAGAATCAGCTGGAGGAGAGTGACCGTTAATCAGTGTTAATTTTGACAGCAAATTTTGATTTAGTTTTAGTCATAGTCTTTTGACGAAAATGCAATTTAGTGTTAGTCACATTTTAGTAGGGGTGTAACTCAGCTCACGATTCGGTACACATCTCGATGCTGGGTTCACGATACAATACACATCTCGATATTTTGAACAAAATTAAAAATTCAAATAACATTTATTTTCAAAATATTAACAATTTCAGTAACTTATTTTGTTGCACATACAACTTAATAAAGAAGGCTTAAATGAAATTAGAATTAAGATCAGTGTCAATTTTGACAGCAAATTTTGACAGCAAAGTCATAGTCTTTTGACTAAAATGCAATTTAGTTTTAGTCATCCCAATTTATCATAGTTTTAGTCTATTTTTAGTCTACGAAATCTACATTATAGTAGTCTACTAAAATCTATCTGTATTAACTCATTTAATTGGTGTAATTAAATGTTCCATACAACGATTTAACTATTTTGACATCATTTACTTTACCTTGGAATTAAATTAAACTGGGTCATTACCTTTATTTTTTAGAAACGTTGAGTAACTACTGGATATGCATTATTGTAACAGAGAATATTAGACCATGAACGACATGTAGCAGTTCATTCAGTCTCATTTTGACTCAATTGACTCATTCGTTCAGTGAAGGGCGTGTTCATTCAGTACATTCAACCAATGAAACGCTCTGACAGAGCTCACACTCAAACGCTATTGGCTTGTGTCTCTTTGACGCTGCGCTGTCATTGCTTGAGACTGTAATGAATGAGAAAAGATCACATACTTGTTTTTTAGCATGTCATTCGATCTTTTAATATACAGTACGACTCATCGCTTCTCTGTTTGGAACAGCGCTGTTTTTTTTGGCTTACTTTATGTTGCATATGACGTTATGCAGCAGCTCACGTTAGCGGATAAATTAACATTGGCATTTAAAAACGATTGTGCTGCCTTTGTTATGAGTTTCGGGGTGACTCGCCTGCAGTCACGCTTCAAGTTTGCTGTGTTTTAACGGTGATTGTGAAGGAAAATATGACGCTTTGTAAACCTCTTGGAGACAGATGGTGTCTTGTGCTTCCCCTTCTCACAGAGACCTCTCTCTGTACCGCATATGTGAGATAAGCACACGTGACGCGTAGGTAGCGTCTTGACCGCTGAACGAATAGAATTAAACATCATATCGTAAAATATCCCCATCTCTCTACGATGCGCATCGTAACATTTTTGCATCGCTAAATATCATAATACGACGTTTTGTTACACCCCTACATTTTAGTCAACCCCATCATTTTAGTTTTAGTCTAGTTTTAGTCGACGAAATATGAAAAACATTTTAGTCGAATAAATATACATTATGTTTAGTCTACTAAAATCTAAATGGTTTAAATCATTTACTAGGTGTAATTACATGTTCCATACAAAAATTCAACTGTTTTGACATAGTTTACTTCACCTTAGAATGAAATTAAACCAGGTCATTACCTTTATTTTTCAGAAAAGTTCAGTAACTATGCATTGATGGAACACATAATATTAGACCCTGAACGACATGTCGTTCCAGTTCATTCAATCCTATTTGACTCAAATTACTTGTTAAGTAGGGCTTATTCATTCAATTCATTCAACCAATGAAACACTCTGACAGGCTCACACTCAAAGGCTATTGGCTTATGGCATGCCCCTTTGAAGAAAGAGCTGCACTGTCTTTGCTTAAGACAGCAATGAATGAGAAATAGCTTTCAAAAAGACATATATAAATTGTATTACATTTCTTTAGTCATGCAAACATGTTACATATTTGGTTCGAATGTACAATTTGACTCACTTCATCACTTCTATAATCAGTAGAGGACAGCTTTGGTTTTCTTTTGGCTTACTTTATGTTGCATTTCACGTTATGCAGCAGCTCGCGTTTGCGGATAAGTTAACATAGGTATATAAAAACGTTTGAGCTTGCCCTATGTAATGTGTTTGAAGGAAAATAAGACGCTTTGTAAACCGCGTGGAGACACAGAATATATGTCTCTGCTTACCCTTCTCCCAGAGACTTCTCTCTACCGTTTATGTGAGATAAGCAGCACATTTGCTCAAACTGATGTCCGCCAGGTGTGACAAGAATATTTTCGTCTCGTTTTATTAGTTGACAAAAATGTCAGTATATTTTTATTACAGTTTTCGTTATCATGCATTCATTTTTATTTAGTTATCGTCTCGTTTTCATCAGTAAAAACATGTCGTTAACAAATAATTTTCGTCAACGTAAATAACACTGCCATTAATGCCACGAGTGTATGTTTATACACTTGTGTTTGTTCTTGTTGACAGTTATTTTCTACTTTTGAGATTAAATGAATGTTATATATAGCAGTGTTACACACGAGGTGTAACGGCCACTCCGCTTCACGTCGTGGCCGCATTACCACCTCGGGGTGTGCATTAACTTTCGATAATTGAATGGCCCGTCGTCAATTATTCCTTACATAAATGTCGCAAACATGTGTTTTGTTCTCTTTATTAAAAACGAATACAATAAACATGACAAATTATGTAAAAATGAACTTCACCATTTTTCAAAAAAAGTCACACAGGTGTATTATAAGTGTTATGACGAATGTCCGCGAAAGTATTGTCAGACGCAGGATCAGGGGCAGTCCTAGACCATTTGGTGCCCTAGGCGAGCTTGACTGATGGCGCCCCTTCCCCATGAGAAAAGAACTCATGTCCAAAGAAGTTTAATTTATTTTTTATGTCAAAGTATTGTTGTAGATAGAGGGGTGGCAAAAACCGTTGAAAAGAATAAATAGACATTATAATTTTAATTATATATTTTTTTCTCGCCGCATATTTGGCGCCCCTCACTAGATGGCGCCCTAGGCAAGCGCCTATGTCGCCTGTAGGAAGGACCGCCACTGCGCAGGATATATTACGTCAGTGTCCGAAATTGTTGACTCATTTTCATTCACTTCTACCTCATATAGTGGACTATTTAGCATTCGCTACATAGGGAATAGTGTGAATGAGTGAACAAGTGAGTGAATTCAGACACAGCTATATTCTCAAATATAGCTGTGGCCTTAAAGACAGCAGTCTATATCATATCAAGAACACGAGATGCCTAGTGAGTTTTGAGGAGATAGTACAATAAAGTGTTACGTTTTCAGTCCATATTTATTATTCATAATAATAATAATAGTGGTGGCATGTTATGTATTGTATTGATTTTATCTTTAAATGTTTGTTTATATTTTAAGAAGTCTCTCTTCTGCTTTTCTTTAACCTGTTTTATGGTAGGTGTGTGTATATACATAATGAAAATGTTGTTTGCAAGAGGCAGACTAAATCAATAAAACATTCTAAAGACCTCCAATTGTGTCACCTTATAAATGCGTTTTGCTGTAGCGTTTAAAAAACATAAATGTCATTTGAATGTATTGATACTATTTTATGAGGTGTACTTTCTATGAATGTAAAGAAAGGGCTATAATACTGTACATTCACCATGAGTTTAAAAAGATAGTTGACTTATAAGAGCAAGTGATTCTTTAAAGGGGTCATATGACACGGCTAAAACTAATATTATTGTTTGTTTTAGATGGAATGCAGTGTGTATACACGATTTAAGGTTCAAAACGCTGTATTTTCCACATACCGTGCATGTTTGTATCTCCTCTTTGCCCCGCCTCTCTGAAACACGCTGATTTTTTACAAAGCTCATCGCTCTGAAAAGCGAGGTTTGCTATGATTGGCCAGTTAATCAGTGCGTAGTGATCGGTCGAATACTGCAAGCGTTTCATGGAAATGCAACGCCTCTTTCCATATTTGGAACATAATGTTCCCACGCAATTGTACTGACAAGTGATAAAATGTCATCGGTACTTCCTTATATCAATTCGAGCTCGAATCTGATACGGAAAATGAAGATGATCAAGCCGATACATCAACTTTGCCAGCGCAACTTGAGCAGGATGTAAAGGATTGGTAAGGTTTTATTAAAAAAATATGATGTTAAATAGTTAAAAACTATAGCTAACTGTTTTACATTTTATATGACGTTATAAAGACTATAAACAAACAACCATATACATCATACAGAGTTTGTGTGAGATAGAAACAAGCTCGCATTACAGCAGGGAATGGTATAAATAACGCGAGCGCTTTGGCCCTTCTTGATCAACCAGTGTTACGCCACGTCTCGTCACAACTAAACAAAGACAATAAACCCAAAATAAATACTAAATATAAAAAGACATTATAAACACGACATTTGTTGCCTCTAGTGGGAACATTATTACTGATTATTAGGACTTATGTTGTCTTTTTTCACGTTGGCGCGTGTCTGCATTTGCAGATCACAAACACACGACAAACTCAACTCGCGTTAGTCCGTAACAAAGTCTTTTACAATAAAAATATACTTACAGGTTGCGAATCTGAAGCGCCAGCTAAGTTTTAATGGATGGAATGGCCCCACTTTTTAACCAAAGCTTTCGTGCACTGCCGGCCTTGATCTCTCCCAGGTTCATGAAGCAATCATCTGTGAAATGCGCTGCACAAACTTGAACATTCGGATTGTACTTTTCTGGAACAGTGTTGTAAATAAAATGTAACCATTCGTTTTTGTCACGGTCCTGCATTCTTGGTTCTGTATTTCTAGTCATGTGGCAGGATCGGGACGGAGCCCTTAGGTTCTATGTGAGAAAGCCATGAGTTGTTGTTATGACATCTCATGTGTTTTCTCGTGTCTTGTCATTGGCCCCGCCCCTGTCATTTCATGTATTGCTTCCCTGCCGTGTCTTATGTTTCCCACCTGCCCTCGTCAATTATCCTTCATTTGTCTTCCCTTTAAATTGCCCTCATGTTTCATTGTCTTGTGCTCTTGGATTGTGTATGTATGTGCTGATGTTCGTTGTGTGCGTTTTCCTCGAGTTCCTGCCTTGTCCTGCTTTGTCTTGCCCGTGTTAGTTAGTTTGAGTTTTTGATTATTGTTAGTTCTCGTTCTGCCCCATTGTGGGAAGTTTTTGTTATCTTTTATAGTCTTCTGTTATAGTTTTGTTTCCCCCCATCGAGGGTTTTTTGTTTCTGTTTTGTGTTTAAATATAATCTGTTAACCCCTTCACTGCCGCTGCCTGCATCTGGGTTCTTCCACCTCGGTTTTCGTGACAGTTTTTAGTTGTCTCATCTTTTGGCATGGCAAACAAAGAATCTTTCTTTTCGCAACGAAACACACAGCGTCTCCGCGACATGGCTGCGGCGGTGATGATACAATGAGATTTACAAGTACTCCCACCTCACTTGCGTTTAGATTTGGGCGGTCTTAAGTCAAATCACGTTACGAAGTGACGTACATTTGGCGGGGTGTGGTTACACGAGGCGTTTCAGGCAGGTCTGGGTTCGCATTCGCTTTTAGATAGAATGCATCTTTTGTTCCGACACTTTAATTTTAGCAATTTTACGTGTCTAATACATGCATGGGCAACTTATAACGCACCAAAGACAGAAAAACACGTATTTCCGCCATATGACCCCTTTAAAAAGAGACTGTATGCAAGCGACATTGTGGTCCTCCTCCTCAGCTGGACACGAATGTCACCCTCAGGTACGTTAATGTAACCGAGATAATAAAATCGCAAAAAGTTTAATCTCTGTAGCGAGAGAGAGCTGTGTGAATAAAACCTCACTCCCCGACCAACAGAGATCTAGCGACCGACAGGTGCAAGAGACTGCGTTCTTTAGCCTCCTCGTTAGAGCGCCCGTCTCCCATCCGGACTGCCGCCAGTTCGAGGCCCGAGCAGGGCGGGGCGAGTAAGAGCACCGGTTTCATATGCAGCATTATTTTCATGTAGCCCGTTCATTTCTCACTACCCAATAATCTGTAATTTGTCTTCTTATTGAATGTTATGTTGTTTGTTCCTGTTCAAGAAAATAATCTTGAAAGTAAAATAATACCTGGCAAAAAATATATATAAAGCACATAATGAACGAGATAAGACAGAATTGCTACTGTACAGGAATAAAACTTTTAGAGATTTTATTATCTGAATTACATTCATTTACCTGAGGGTGAGGAGGATCCACACCGCGCATGACTAAACAACTTCAAATACCAATTACTAACTAATATACTAAACAAGAAAGTAATTTCAAGTACAAACACTATCTTCACTATCGACTTCCTTGTCAGGGAGCTGTCAATCAAAAACCCACTAGCCATCAATCACAAATGAAAAATCCAGCAGCGAATTCAAAAGCTATTATTTGCTAAAACGAAACTTAGAAAATTGTTAAGAAAAAAATCTGTTTGTTTGAAAGTCATGTCACATTTGTGCAATTGAGTTTATTGTTTTCATTATCAAAGTGTGTTTCTTCTTTCTTATTGTATATTTTTGTTCGTTTTTTAAAGTTTGCGTCATTTTTATTGGCACAAAAAGAATTCCATACGTTTGTGGACTGCCCTTAACTTCCAGTACATGTGTCTGCAGATTATTTCTGATAACAAGCAAAAGAAACCGAGAAGAACCGTTACTTGGCCAAACTTGCCTCTCCAATATTTTGAATTTAGACTGCAATACCAAGCTCAACCATTAGATGTCAATGTCCCATACGGTTTCTTCAAATGCGACAAAGATACGCATTCAACAAATTGTTTATTTAATAAAATTATCATAGAGCAAAAATCAACAAATCGTTTATTTAATACAATTATTATACAGTAAAATAATATTGACATAAATTAAACGTTATATTATTAGACAGTAGCCGGACTGATAAACAATCACAGACCGGAAGTTAATGGCAGCAGGCGCGCACGTCCTATGAGATGGTCTATAATAGGACGATGAAGGCATTGTCACAGATTCAAATTTGTTCCACAAATAGTTCAACTGCCCGAATGTTTACAGTACATTATCTGATTTTATTAGGAGTTCAGAATATAAAATTGATTTTTTTGTATTTTACTTTTTTTAACATCTGACCTTTGAAATACAGAGGATACAGAAGATCTTCTGCGTATTAAAGAGGAAATGGTTTGTCTTTATAGCAGATAAAAGAAACTACAATGAAATATGTCAAAACTGTTCAGAGATTTGTTTTGTACTTCAGGTCTTTACATACAGAATTAACAATTGCTTACACTGTTTTTTGTAAACAGTGAAACATAAATGCATTTTGACAATTTTAGACATTTTAAATCACACTTAAAGCAGCACATTGCTAACATTAGATTGATATAGAGGAGGTAGAAGGGAGTGAGGGGAATAATGAACATCACAAATGGCTGCCCACAGCTCTGGGTGTGTATGTATGCATGTGAACCTCTGTGTGTGTTCACTTGGATGCAGTGTAGAGCACAAATTCTGAGTATGGTAACCATGTGTGGCTACATGTCACTGCACATAAAATGAAACCCAAAGAATGAAATAACCTTTTTTTCTAAACTGTTTCTGTTTTTTTTTTCTTTAACCAGCTGCTGTCAAGGTTGTTTTTAATGGATGTATAAAGTTACCTTCGAGTTCTCACCGGTGTCCCAACAACATTAATTGAAAGGCATTAATGCTTTTTAATGTGTGGTTTAAGTGTTTACCTGCTTTTTGAGGCCAATGTATTTAAAAAAAATTCTGGCCTTTAATAATCAAAATGGTCTACAATCTGTATACTGTAAAAAAACAATGAATTATTGACTTATCCATTTACTGAACCTGATTTAATTTGTAATTTAACAGATGGATTGCAGATGAGTGGGAACATTGTACTAAAACTTGTGGGAGTTTGGGATACCAGATCCGTACCGTCCGATGTGTCCAGTTTCTCCATGAAGGCACAAACCGCTCTATTCACAGCAAGTACTGCAGTGGGGAAAAGCCTGAGATCAGACAGCCATGCAACAGAGCGCCGTGCCCAAGCCAGTGGAGGACCGGGCCCTGGTTGGAGGTATGTTGTTATACACAAAAAAAGGGCCAGGTTTACTAACAGTTTGTGCCAGGGCAAATGCCTCTTTCTGTGTTAAAGGAACAATTCATCCTAGAATTACATTTTTGCTATAATTTACTCACCCTCATGCCATCCTAGGTGTACGTCTTGCTGTCTTCTGCCGAACACATTTGGAGTAATAATAAGCCTTTTGGAGTGGGTCAAATCCCAGTGAGCCACTGCAAAAAGGGCATATATTCATTATAAAAGTAATCCACACAGCTCTTGGGTTACATGTCCAGGGTTAATACATGTCTCATAACAAAACGATACATTTGTGAGCAAAACCGATTCATATTTTAAACTAATTTAGTCATGTTTGGATGTAAAGAAGATTATCACTGTTCTAACTCAAAATGGCCACACACAGGCTCAACGAATTTCATCTCTTGAATCTCATTGGTTCTAGCAGATACAAGACACACTGCAACCAATTAGATTCAAAAGTTTAAATTCATATCACTATGAAGTAGCGATGTTCTCACGGTTGAATCTCATTGGTTCTTATGGTCACAAGACAGGCGACAACCAATGAGATTGAAAAGATGAGAAATTTTCTAATTATTCAAATTATTATTTATACAGGGACCTCATTATCCCAAATTCAGTATTCTCTTGAGTGTCAAGAAATATTTTGATTCTTTTAAATGGTAAAAAAATAAATAAACGGTATATGAAAATATATTTTCTTTGTGTAAGGGAAGAGCCAGCACTCAGATGGGGTGGGGGGTAATCCTGTATAGTGAACCAGCATATTGTCGCTGTCGGGCGGAAACCTCCTATGTCCAAATTTGGTCAATTTCATATTTTTTCACAAATCGATGCTATTGGTCAGTCCCCATGTGGGTCTGTTATTTTTACAAATTATTAACCAATCTAAAGTGTTGAAAATAGCTTGAGAGCAAATCTCTTAACTCCATTGGACAATTCAACTTCTTCACTCCACGGGAGCTTCTCGGCATTACGTTTCCTGATTGAACGTTTTTTAGACAATAACGAGTGAAAATAGTTAGGTTAGATACATTTGAGTATTCCTGTTTTGTTAAAAATCGATAGCTGTAATGCTTCGGTGCAGAAGGAAGCCCGTGAGCCACGAAGGTAAATTTGCCAGCAGATTCGGCTAATTTCCGCCTATTAGACAGCCTAGTCAGCTCATCGTTTTTTGTATTACATCACTTATAGTTCTTAAACCTTTAAAATAGAGTTTAGGAAGATGTATGTAACCACAGTCGTTAGCTTTGGTTAATGATTGAAGCCTTTTCTCTTGTCAAGAGGCTCATCGCGACCGCCGACTTTAGTTGCGTGCAGATTAATTTCCGCCTATATTAGACAGCCTGTTTAACGTTTTATTTGGGTATTGCATCACTCATAGCGCTAACGTTTAAAATAGAGTTTAGGAAGATGTATGTAACCACAATCATTAGCTTTCATTAGCTCTTAAAGCCTCGTCTCTTGTCAAAAGGCTCAACGCGACCGCAGACTTTGATGAACACTGCTGGCAGCAGCGACGTCTGTGTCCGTACCATTCTTATCAATGACAGCTTATCAATCTCCCTGCTCCCAAGTTATAAACCCTGTATCTCCGATTAAACATGGTTTTGGGGAAATGTTGTGTTAATGTTGGTACACAACAGTATATGATAGCAATATAAGGTATAATACCAACTTTAACGATACAATGTTTAATAACTCAAAAAATATGCATTTTTTTAAACTTCCTTTAACTTTCAGTCAACACCAAGCTGTCGTGGCCTAATGGGACCAGTCGGACTTGTGACCAGAAGGTTGCTGGTTCGATCCTCAGATCCGGCGGGTAATGACTGAGGTGCCCTTGAGTAAGGCACCTTACTCCTACTTGCTCCCCGGGCGCTGCAGTGATAGCTGCCCACTGCACCGGGTGTACGTGTGTTCACCACTTGCTGTGCGTGTGTTCACTACTCTCTGGATGGGTTAAATGCAGAGGTCACATTTCGCGTATGGGTCATACCTGACAAATAGGTATAAATCGGGTATACCTGACAAATAGGTCACTTTCACTTTCATTTTCAATGGACATTGCACTTGGTGTTAATAGCTCAAATCAAGGTACATGGGTTTTTTTTCTTGTCTAATCATTAGAAAGGCTTGCTCTGATAGCAGTCCACCATATGCTATCTGTTAAATGTGTAAGATGCTCATAATATGTATCTTTACACATGCTAGTTAACATTCATCTTGTCTCAAACACTTGATGCTCTGCACAGCTGGCTGCCGTTCAGTCAGGAAGTGTCATCAGACCTGTTTCCCCACCCACTATTCTGTGCGAGGGTGTGAAGGGATTAGGCACACACAAAAGTTGTTTGCAAACATTATTTTTTACTTTTCGTGCTACTTACATTTACTACAAACACCACACCTTTTAAACATCATCCTTATGTCTTTTTAGTACATTTACATTTACGCATTGGCAGACGCTTTTATCCAAAGCGACTTACATTGCATTGTACTATACATTTTGTTTCTGACTATGTGCAATCCCCTGGGATCTAACCCATGACCTTGGCGTTACTAGCGCCATGCACTAACCACTGAGCCACAATAATTGTTTTTGAAAGCCAGTACTTTTGTGTAGTGTCATTGGAAACATGTCACATGTTTAAAATGTTTCGCCATTGGCAGAATATCATGTTTAATAAATGTACATTTCCTTGCTTCCCTTACCCTCTTGTTCATCCATCTCTCAGTGCTCAGTGACCTGTGGAGAGGGTGTGGCCCGACGCCTGGTGACATGCCGGATTGGAGATCAATGCACTGGCGAGAAGCCAGAATCTCACAGACCCTGCAGGCCAGGATCTTGCCATGGTAAGGCAACACAAACAGGCCATTCCAAATCCATTCTAAGCCCCAAGCACCTTGTTGAAATAATTTGTTTCGGGAAGATTTAAGTGTGATGGGGGACGTTGTGGGCTATAGTGATGGTAGTGATTCTTTATTCCTGCTTCAAAGATGATCTAATGGTGTGATCTCCCATGTTATCAGTAGCCTAAACCGAGATTTTATCATCCCACCTGAATACCTCTCTCTCTCTAGAATCATACTATCCTAATATTTCTTAGAGTCTTTGTGTTTTTCTTGTTTATACGCTTTGCTTTGAAATGGAGAAAATATATTTTTGTATGTATGTTTTGTTTTTGAGATTTTAATTATGAATTGGAACCCACAACCTTTGCGTTCCTTGCGCAATGCTTTCTACAGGAACACAGAGAAGCACAGGAACACAGATTGTAAAGGGATAGTTCACCCAAAAATAAAAATTCTGTCATAATTTACTTACCTTCGAGTTTTTCCAAATCTGTATAAATTTTGACACACTGACTACCATAGTAGGAAAAATTACTTTAAAGATATATATATATATATATATATACTGTATACTGTATATACTGTATATTGTTCTTTTGAACACAGAAGATATTTTGAAGAATGTAGGACAGCAAACAGTTATAGAGCATTTTTAACCACCATTGTCATTTTTCCTACTATGGTAGTCAGTGTGGTCCAAGAACTGTTTGGTTACAAGAATTCCTCCAAATATCTTGCTCTGTGTCCAACCGAGCAAAGAAATTTATACAGGTTTGAAACAACTATAGTAAGTAATTCACGAGGTGAACTATCCTTTTAAAACCAACATGGCAAGTTTTAATTGTGTTAGGCAACCCTAAATAGTTCAAAAGTAATTGTTATTCAAGTATTTGTATTCAATTTTAATTGGTTAGTTTCCAGTCCCCAGTAGAAAAAAACCTAAGCTGTTTGCCTTATTCAACAAAAGAAGCTTTAATTAGAGAGAATGCAAACCATCACACAGTGCACACACTGTTGTGTGCTTCATCCCCATTGATAAAATTATTTATGTAGCCCTGAAAATTTTCAAATCATAATGAATGTTCCAGAATGACTGTGGTATGTGAATTTTTTAACTGCTCTCTGGTGACTGAAATTCTAACAACTTGTTTACCTCAAACTCAGCCTTGTGTTTGCTGAGAGCAATGATTTAGAAAAATCTCTTCAAAATGTTTAATTAGGTCACATAATGCCTAAAAGCTTGAACTACATAATGCTTTGTCAAGATTTATTATTCATAAATAATGGGCTCTGTTTTTCAATCCTAGACATTTCTGGAATTTCTGGAATTTTATAAAAGCTAGATTTTCCCTTTAAGCAGCATGTTTTATGTGGTTAATTGCAGCCCTTACCGCACAGAGAATGAGTTGAACGTAGCTATCTTTCAAGTGGACTATATCGCTTCTTTTGTGAATTTCCATGAGATATTTCATGATTAAAGCCATTAGTTTTCAGTTGGCAAGCATTATTTGTTAGGACACAGTGTGGTTTTGAGTCTGAAAAGAGTAAGAAAGAAAGCCTGCTTGCACACTTCCTGTTTAATGGCTCAAACCACACGGGGATTAAATATATCTCATCAGAAAGTAAACAAAACACCTACCCTTTACAAATGGCGCTGTTATGACACATCGATGGACTTTTCAGCTATGTATAAAGGGAGACGCCTTAGGGAGCTTGAGACATTTTGCTTCTTTTCATCTGTAAAGACAAATCAGTTGGTGGTTCACTTGGCAAAACCAGTCTGTAATCCAGCTTCAAAAAATTGGAATGACATTATTATGACATATATTAATTGAAAGCCCTAGTGGCTCTTTTACAGAGGATCTCATGATCTTTATGAGATTTTACCTTTTTATTGGATAGTCAGATAAGAGACGAAATGATGAGATGAGACCTCCATATTAACACCTCCATGAAATGCATCAAAGCTTGCACACTGGAAATCCTCTCAGATTTATATCTTCTGAAGGTTGACAAGAGTTGACTAATGATAAGAACTTCCTATGATCGTTAATGATGATAAAGATTAATGTGTTATTTTATTTTATTGTGAGAATAAATGAGAATGTAGCTATCTCTGGCCAATGTAACATTCAGTAACCATTGTGTGTGTAATGAAACATGCATTTTGTACCAATGTAAAGAGTGTGCAAACAGACTCTTCCAAAAGTTATCAAGCTGCCAATTAGGAAGCAATTCAAGGTATCATAAGCACCCCCCTGACACTAAGGTTCACTGTAAAAAAAACATAAATTTTACGATAGCTGCGCCGCCAGAAATATACTGTAAAATAATAGTTTTTCCCTTGTGAAATTGCAGTCTTTTTTTTACCGTATTTCAAAAATAGACTGTATTAAATGTCCTGGAAAGAAACTGACATTTTACGACAGCTGGGGCAAATAACATTTTTCCCCTGTAAAATTACACGTTACAAGCAAAACTGTAGCAAAATAATCATTTAAATGTTATTTTCCCTAAATGCATTAACATTAACAGGTTGAACATTTGGGATTGCATTTTCATTTACACACAACGCGTTGGGTGTTGCAAAATTCAATGTGGACTTGAAAATGCATTTTGAGCTGGCCACGCCCCCTCCCCGATACAGCGTCTTTGCGTGAAGGCGGAACCAGCATCGTTCATTACGTGTGTTGTTTTGAGGTGTTGAAAACACGTACAACTGCAGTGATGATAAAAGCGTTAAATCGCTTGAACATACACGTTTTCATCATAAACACATTCAGTATTTGTTGTCTTAGTCAATATCTTAGCATAATCATTCAGAAACTGTTTTTGTGGCGCAACGTATTCCAATGGGATTTACCATCCCACCAATAGAATCCATCACATACAAGTAGACAACAAGTATCCATAGTACAATTCCCATTATAACCATTAAATCCATTACATTTTATGTTGTATTTTGGGCAGTAGTGTTATCACGATACTGGAATTTCTAACTTCGATTCAATACCTAAAAAAAGATCGATATTCGATACCATTTTCGATACCACGGGTAATAAACTGCCATAGCAATAAGGCCCTAATAAGCAATAGCAATGTAGGCCTTTTTAAATTTTATTTGAAGTTAAATTGAACAAGACTAGACAATGAGGTATATATTTTTACATTACTTATTAATTGTTAATCTAATGTTAATTTTACGAATACATTTACTATTTAAAATCAAAGTTGTATTTGTCAGTATTAATGGACCAGACCCTGTTGAAAAAAACAGCCTATGCTGGTTTGGTATGTTTTGATGCTGGTTTGCAGTGTTGAAGTCTCGAGACTCGGACTCGGTCTTGAACTCGGTCTCGAGACCCTATTTTAATGGTCTTGGTCTTGTCATGGACTTGTGTGCATTTTGACTCGGTCTCGACTCGTACTCGAACATGTTCGGAATTGGACTTATGCCCGAGTCCACTCGAGTTCCAGCAAAAATATTAAATACATTGAAAAGACGTCCCTCTATGGGCCAAAAATGAAAGTTGTTTCTATAGCTTTTCATGGCGTCTCCTGATTGTCTAATATTGATGTCCAGTCTGTACAAAATAAAAACTGGTTGAATTTTGAGTTTACACATGGAAATAAATTAAGTGAGACTCTTTGAAATAAACTGAGCTGAATGATTTGAGTGCAGTAAGATAGCAAGCAACCATTGAATCAAGGTTAAAAATTGATGATTTGTCAATGTTCATTGCATTGAATCAGTATCACTTTTGTACCTGCAAAAATCACCATTATTGTGATCTTTTTTAGCTTTAGTTGAGCTCTTGGCTCTTCTATTTTAATGTTAAATTAGGTTTCCTTCAGCCATAACTGTGTGTTAAAATAAATTAGTTGTGGCAAAGAGATGACTACTTCTGAATGGTAATGCATGCATTTTGAAATTGTTTAGATCACTGTTAATAATTGGGTTTGGTTTATTAATGTGTCAGCTCTGTGGATCTGTAGTTTGATATACTGTGATATTTTTAGGAATTAACATATTCACAATCTGTTAAACCACTTAAACACACAACGACATCAAGAATCTGCATATGAAACTCAACAATGGTGACAATCAACAAAAGAAAGCTTCATGCTGCAATGCATGCTGGGTGATCTGTTTATCTGAATTATTTTGACGATTGTCATCATTGTTGAGGGTTGTATGATGAGGGTTGATGTCAGTGAAATATGTTTGTTTATTTTCTCTCAATACTTGTGCATTGACTAGCCAGAGCACTCAGACCAGTCATCAATTGATCAATAATGTTTGACAATTTCCATGAGAACAACCCCAACTTTTGTAAAAGCATGTCTGTCTTTCACGGTGCACAAGTGTTTTTAAAACACTATTACATGACCTGAACGAATTAATTTAACAAAAGTCAAGGATCAAGAGCCCAACTAAAGCAAACACTGATCACAATAATGGTTATTATTGTGGGTACAAAACTCATTTCACAGAGTCTCATTTCATTTATTTCCATGTGAAAACTGAAAGTAGTCTGATAAACTCCAGATTTGAACCAGTTTTTACTTTGTACCAAGGTCCCCTGTACGTCAATATCAGACGTTCAGAAAACGTAATAATGGGCCAATAAAGGGCAATTTTGGACATATCTTTGGTCAGGGGGAAGTCATAATTGTAATAAAATTACCTCTACAACACTTACTATGTGGCCTTTTTTACCCTCAGCTAATAATATTTTTAAACTAATATCAGTCTAAGTAAATAAAACACAGTGTACATGCCATGGTATATTTAATGCACTGCACACTCTATGAACTCGGTGCCAGTTTTATTGTTTCCACCAAACATTTAAAATATTCTTGAAGATTTCTATAGGTCTCGTCTCAGATCTCTTGTCCTAGGACTCGGACTTGACTCGGACTCGACCCTCTCTGGACTCGGTCTTGACTCGAACTCAACCTACTCTGGACTCGGTCTTGACTCGAACTCGACCTACTCTGGACTCGGACTTGACTCGGACTCGAATGAGCTGGTCTCGACTACAACACTGCTGGTTTGTGCTGGATTAAACCGTTCATATGCTGATTTAAGATGGTTCTTAGCTGGTTTAAGATCAAACCAGCATCGATCAAAACATACCTTACCCAGCATACAGTATACTGGATTTTTCAACAGGGGAGCTTGAACAAATGTATTGCTCATTCATTGTTCGTTAATATTAGTTAATAGCCTACATTTTTATTTGGCTAAATTGGCTTTTATTCACCATAGGCCCATACTGTAATCTTTGATCAGCGCACATATAGACTTAAACGCAAGAAGTGTTGCAGAGACTCCGCACTGGACATCTTTCTAACATTAACAACTTTTAACTGGCGCGAATGAGACGAGTGGATGAAATCATTGAACAGCGCACATACATAGAGCGCTATGGTAAACACGGAAGTGCAAACGTGTATCACACGCGAGAACTGTTGCGGAGACTTTACCCGCACCAGCATTATTTCAAACATCAATTTAACCTGAGCGAACGAGACGAGTGGATGAAATTATTGATGAGCGCACATAAAGACAGAAACTCGTGCATTAAACATGAGAACTGTTGCGGAGACTCTGTACTAACATAAACAACATATAACCAGGGCGAATGAAACGAGTGGATAAAATTATTGATCAGCGCACATACATGGATCGCTATGGTAAACACGGGAAGCGTAACGAGCGTGCACCACGCCAGATGTGTTACTGAGACTGGCCATCTTTTCTCTAACATAAATACGATTTAACTGCCACAAACGAGTCAAGTATGTGAGAGGAGGCGGGGCTCTGTTGTTATGCGATCACGTGCAGTGTGTGTTAACTCACTGTCGGAAAAGAGAAAGAGAGCGGGAACGCGCAGCTGATATCGATACGTGGGACATGGGTATTGGAACTGTTTCAGATTCTTCAGTATCGATACTTATCGAAATATCGATATTTTTGACAACACTACTGGGCAGGGTTCTATAGTTTTTATTTCAACAGGAATACTTCAACTATAGTTACTTCAGTAAAAACATCATTCATTTTCCAAATCGCTTTAAATGATAGCAGCAGATCAGAAGTTAACACGCACGCGTAGCTCAAGGTGTAGATGCTTATTTATGCCGATCATTTTGGCTGAAGGCTGGCTCCGCCTTCACACAATGATACTGTACCGGGGAGGGGGCGTGGCCAGCTCGAAATGCAAGTCCACATTGAATTTTACAACACCCAAAGCGCTGTGTGTAAATGAAAATGCAATCCCAAATGTTCAACCTGTTAATGCATTTAGGGAAAATAACATTTAAATTATCATTTTGCTACAGTTTTGCTTGACTATCTTAAACATATATAAACAATCCTGGGAATGCATTTTCATTTTCATTTTGCCACATAAAGATTGTTAAAAATATCCATTTAAATAACATATTAAAACTAGTGTAGGAACTAACAAATGTAATTGATATAATTGAATTTTTATTTTCATTTTACACCTAATGTTGCACATATGTTATTTAAAATGTATATTTAAATACACAATTGCATTGTCATTTTACATACTCCATTGCCATTTTGCGTATTGCATTTCAAATTTTAAATAGCTACCAATATGCTTCCATATGAGCTCACTATACATGCTATGGATATGCTTATTGGATTAAAAAACTAAGCGTCATTTGGGTGTTTCAAATCAGGTTCAATGGCAGATGCAGTCTTAGGGGCCATTCAGATAGAATGCGTCTCTGCATCTAAAATCGCGAGACGCAGCACTCAGATGTTTTTTTTTTAAGTGCAGCCTAGAACGCCTCCTCCGCCATGTTGCCGTTAAATAAAAGAGTTGTCATGCCAACTTGCTACTGTAAACAGAATCTGGCAACGCTTGCCCCGCCTCCAAATTCTTCTGATTGGTTCACTGTTTTTGGAACTGACATTGATGAGCAGTGCTGCATGTAAAAGTTGATTTTTTTACTTGACACAGCGTCTTAAAAATGCAGCGCTCGTGTGCGAGGTGCTTCAAAAGACGCAAGACATGCATGTCCGTCAAATGTATGTTAAAATAGAAAAACAATGGGAAAGTAGTACATTGGAATGGAAAAATGCGTTCTGTCTGAATGGCCCCTTAAATAGCAGATGCTTATGCAGGCAGTAAAATATCCAACTAGGTTTTACAGCAGAGTCATAGTTTCACCCTTTGCTAAAAGCACCCAAAGCATTTAGGGTGTAAAACTGTTTTGTGTAAAACTTATCCCCAAACTGCACAGAATAAAACTCTGTTTTATCTATGACAGATGAGCCATGTGGAGGAGACAAGTCCATATTCTGTCAGATGGAGGTTCTGGCTCGTTATTGCTCTATACCAGGCTACAGCAAGCTCTGCTGTGAATCCTGCAGTAAGAGAAGTGGCACTTTTGCTCCTCTTGTCCATGAAGCGGCCGAGATGGAGGAGGGACTTCGCTTCGGTTCAGCCTCTCAACTTTTGGAGACACTCACGGCCACAATTAATGGCACTGTGAAAGTCGCTCACCAGAACCTGCGGGGATCCTCGTCACAAGGCCGGTTTAACAAGCCAACCCTCACTCCTCCACCTCAGAAACCCAATGCTGAGAATGGCAAGACCCAAAAGCGCCTCAAACCAGGCGTTAGAAATCTGCCCGCAATGTCGATCCATAGCCCATGGAATGAAAACGGTGCTAAAGACCATAAAGAAAGTTTCCAAGAGAGTCAGTGGCCAACAGCATTATCTGAGGTAGAGAGATGAAGAATAACGTTTCTTATTTTTGGACTCTTTCTCCATTTTGTCTTGTGTAGATATAGACCTTTAACATTCATTCTTCCTTCAGAACAAACTTGATATGTCGAAAAGTAAGAGAGAGTAAAGTGCTGGTTCACTTTGAAATGTTCTCAGTTCCCCTGCCAACAATGTTTGAATTTAAAACATGTTTATCACACAATGTTGTGATGAGAAATGTGCCAAAGTGTCTTCTCGACAGCTTGTTCTATGGGGGTTCAGTGAGCTTACATAAAGAGACTCCAGTGGTAGGCCTACTTGTTAGAAAACGGTTGTAGCTACGTATATAAAACCTCAAAATCCTAACAGCTTTGTTTTTATCAGCTCCTAACTTGGATTTGTTCGACCAATAAATATTTATGAACGTTCCTGTAAATACTGTATATGGAAAATGTCAGTATTATTTTTTTCACAAACAATCTGAGGATTTTGAAAATATGGAATTTAGTAGCATAAATGGTGCTTTTTATATAACACATTTATTGTTAAGATTAATAATAATATACAACCAGCCATGAGTGAAGCACTGAAGAATATGTTTTTCATGTGCCAGCCCCAGGAAACAATCCAGCAGTAGACTATACATCAGCAAAATAGCCATCAAAAGGGTTTCATTTATTAATCCATCTCTCAGCTAGCATTCAATCACAATTATTCTGATACATACATTTCACTTTTTTCCCTAAACGTCTTTTTTTCTTTCCCATGCAGTGTTCAAGCATCTCTTTGATTTTCCTTTTTCAATTTTGTCTTCTCGAACTCTCCTCTTACTTTGTTTCAAATTGAGTGTCAACTTTGTGCCAGCAGCGGCTTTATCAGTAATATAAGAGACCCAACAATTGTATTGTGAAATGAATCAAATGTTTAAGGCAAGATTTCGAAGGAGTAAAGCTGGACTTTCTTAAGATCTAAAGATATATCGTGAGACACAGCATGAGATATCTCGATTGTTGGAGAGAAAATAAAGCTATTTATTTTTTATAAACGAGGGTTATATTTCAACCACAATGCATCTGACTGCAATACCAAGGGAACCAGTTAATCTATCAGTGGAGTTCAGCTGTTTAAAACCATACACACGTTTGTCTGTGTAGTACTGTATAGCTATTGTATATACCATTGAGAACTTTAGAGTATTTATTGAGATTTCAAAAGTCGTGTTTAATGTGCAAATCTGTTATTTCAGACCAAAAAAATTGTCAAATACCACATCAGTTTTAAAGCATAGACTAAAGCTAGCAAAAGTAGCTCTTACATAACAATAAAAAAAATAAAAGTAGACCTATGAATAGCTTTTTTATATTTACCTTTTTGTTATTCTTTGAACTGAATTTTAAATACAATAATAAGACACATGCTCAGATTTTGAGATGTTATAATAAGAGAAATCTGTTTCACAGCAGTTTTAGTATAGAAATTAGGGGTGTAGCGGTACGTGTATACTGCTCACTCCAAAGTCTAAACTACAAGGGCTTTGCCCTTCAAAGGGAGTAGGGCATAGGAATGATAACTTCATTTTGGAATTTTCCCCTCGACAGCTCGTGACGGTTCGGTACGAATACGCGTACCGTTACACCCGTAATAGAAATATTAGAAAGAAATCTTACACAAAGCTGTCAAATACAGCGGTTCACCCCAATCCAAAACAAAACTGTGTTTTACAGTTAATTCATAGCTTTAACTAATAAAAAATGACACCATGATTGTGGGTTTTCTAGAATAGCCAGTATCTAGATTCAGGTTGTATCAAAAGTCTTTGTGAACATCATTCAGCAGATGAGGTTCATGAGCAACACAGATTCATGTTATTGCTCTTTACTTTCAATGCAAAATCAAAATCAATGTAAAACTTGTCAATGAAAAATTTGCTGCTATCAACAAGCTTTCAGAGATCCAAAAGAAAACAAGTGCTAGTAGATGGTACATTGACAATCCCTGAGCCACAAACAGATACAATATCTTACATAATGTTTATTTCTCCCACAACTAATTATTTTTTCCGACTTACAAAGTCATGTTCAGTTGCTAACCGTCATGTCTCTTTGTTTTAACTTGTACTTTTGTTAGTTGGAATGAAAGTGTACACTACTGAGGCTGTTTGTTGTAATGGGGAGCACATAGCAATAAAGAAAGTAATAAACACACTGTCTCTTGAGTGTACTCTAAAGTTTGCTTTATTCTTTCATTAAAAGGGAACTGTTTTTTAGCCTTTTATCCCAGTGCAAGTATGTGTTGAACAACAATTCCATTTATTATATTTTTTTACTTTTTATTTATTGCATTTATTCAATGTCAATTATTCCACTTATTCCACCACGGCTACTACACCACAAGACATTGGTCAGACTCAGAAGTTTTATTTTAAGACTTATTTTAAGAATGCTCTTGTTGTTAAACACAGTCTCAGTCACAAAATTGATTCATGTCTGTTGGTCTAATTTATGTAATACAAAGTATTATTTTTCGTATACAAATATACATCAACGTAATCTGATGGGAATTCTTACCTATTTATGAGGTGGCTCATTCGTGTGAATTCGTATGATCTCATTCATACGTTTTATTATGATTTGACTTTGCCCCTGTAACGTTAGGGTTAAGGTGGGCCTTTATCGTTGCTTTGTCACCTCTTTAATTTAAGCGTTTTGGCAAAATTTGCCTTTGCGCTTGTGACATTAGAGTCAGGTTATAAATATATAAATGTACATAGTATATATTATATTGAAAGTTGTGTTGAGTGACACGACAAAAAAATTTATTCTAAATTTTGTAACGAACTGCTGTAAGACTGGGTTCTGTTTAATTTCTTACGTATCTCATCTCAAACCCCCATTGCTAAATAATTCCAAAACGACATTTTAGAGCAGGGGTCGGGAACCTTTTTTAACCAAAGAGCCATTTTCCCAGTATTGGTTAATTTATTTTTGCAAAAGAGCCATTGCAAAAACTATAACATCTTTCAATGTCTTCAATACTAATAACTTGATTTATGTCCACATTCTCACTTATGGTCCCTGTGGGGATCAATTGTTCTTTGCTTTCGATAAGAGAACATGTCCACAGACAAGGCAAAAACAGTGAAACAAACGAGACAGTGCATACATCTGGGCCTCTAAAAAATTATTTCTATGACTTATAAACAACTCACAAGTTTACATTAGGCCTCAATTCAATTAAACTTCATTATAACTAACATATAACCGTTTTAAAAAGTGCACGTTTATACATTTACATTTATGCGTTTGGCAGACACTTTTATCCAAAGCGACTTGCATTGCATTGTCCTATAGGCTACATTTATTTCTAAGTATGCCCAATCCCCTGGGATCGAATCCACGACCTTGGCAGCGCCATGCTCTAACCACTGAGCTACAGGAAAGCTCATAGTACTGCTAGTCACAAAATACTGCATATGTGTCTTCTGACTTTGCATTGCAATGTACGACTTCTTGAAATGCTGCTTGATCGGCGAATATCTGACATTAGAGTACCACATTTCGAAAGCACACGGAGCTCTGCTCTCGCGGCGCTTTGATGTCATACGCCGATCGGTCTGCGCAACACCTCATAAAAGCGAACATAACTAGCGTCTTGCTAATAGCTTTGTAGTTCGGTTCGTAGGTGGTCAACTCAAGACACTTGCATACCGGCATTACAACTTACTCTGTCAACCTTGACAGCTGTATGGACTTCATATGCGAGAAAGACTGCTCACACGGAAATGAGGAGCTAAACACAGCGCATCCACACTGACGCGTCGCAGTTTGCTTCCATGTGTTTTTAAAACTTTTACATGTGATTACATAGCGTGTCAACAAGTTCTGTATCATACGCCACAGAGAGCCGTAACTTTCAATAAAAGCATGACGCTCGCTCTTGTAAAGACCTCGCGATCTGGGTAAAAAGCACGCGAATTGGGAGCCTGTTGGCTTTCAATATGATGCTGGGCTGCCGCCATATAAACGTTGTTTGCCGTTGATTAGTGTCGTGACGCGGGTTGCGCATAGCACTGCATGCGTGTATTGGCCAGGTTATTATGATGTTTTTAACGATCAAATGTTGGTGAAGGGTAAGATGCCTGGGTCCGTGTATCATCTGATCATTTGATTATTCCATTCAATATAACAGACGGAAAAAGAAAAAAAACAGTCGATATTTCGTTTTTCCGTTTTTCTGTATATGCACAAAAATAAAAAAACGATGTTTTTCTTCTTATTTCATCTTGAAACGGGAAATCCAATAAATAAATAAACCAAAACGAAATAACGACCCTAATTACTGTTTTTCTCATTTTTGGGTGATTTTTGCATGGATTTCTGCGCGCGCAGGCGCACTGTGTCAGCGCGGCAGCCGCGCCTAGAGCTCTTCACGAATCTCGCGATCGATCAGTTATCATTTACAATGGCTTCACTCGAGCTGTACATGTTTCATATTAATCAAATGTTTATTAATAATATGACGTTTAAATATAATATCATATCACGAGATGTCGGAAAAGAGGCCATGCATGCTCTCTGGGGAACACTGCAACATTATTATTGTCCCTCTGTGAGGTACAGGCTCTGGCATGTTACCTAAACATTTTTAAACAAAAAAATCTGCATAATGGAAAATATTGCCTACATAGACATAGGCACATGACTACAATCATTTGGCAGTTTACTTGGTTAATTTAGCTAAAACTGATGTAATGTAATAGTGCAAATGACTAGCCTAAACAAAAACCTCACAGTTTCAACACAAACTGAACATCTTTTATGAATTACTCTATAGCAGGACAGTAGTTTTAGCTGGGGAACCTGATGAACTCGGTTGAGTGAGGTTACGGGGGAGGGACTGTTCGCGTCACATAACTTCTAAATTACAAAAGTAATTTATGGATTTACACATTTGCTGCTGCAAGACAGCTGTGGCTACTTAATTGTTTACTTAAATGTCACATATTAAAAGCAATAATGCTAACAAACTTCGACTGTAACCTCTGGAAAGTATTGTATGTGAACGGCATTGTTCAATATATATTTTTGAAATATTTTCCACCGTCATGTCCTCCTCTCTCAGTGTGACTCTTTTACTGGGAGTGAAAAGTACAAACAAAGCATCTGCAAATGCATTCTTTTCCATTTCGAGCTTCGCAAGTTCGCATGCACTTGATCCCGGTAAACCGCTGTACATTGCGCATGCGCAAAGCGTGCGCGCGCAGAAGACCCTGGGAAATCACCCAAAAATGAAAAAACTATTATTAGGGTCGTTATTTCGTTTTGGTTAATTTATTTATTGGATTTCCCTTTTAAAGCTGAAATAAGAAGAAAAACAATCTTTTTTTATTTTTTGTGCATACAGAAAAACGGAAAAACGAAATATCGACTGTTTTTTTCTTTTTCCGTCTGTTATATTGAATGGAATAATCAAATGATCAGATGATACACGGACCTGCCTGGCGAGCCACATGGTTTTTGAAAAGAGCCACGTGTGGCTCGCGAGCCATAGGTTCCCGACCACTGTTTTAGAGTAACGAATGCTTGAACCTGCAGTTATTAGAGAGCCAGAGAGAAAAACAGGGAGAGAGAAGCGGAAAGAAAATTCACATGCGTTTACTTTATTGTGACACAATTGTCTCCACATTGTTGTTGACATTTTCTACATAAATATTATATGATTATTTATTTTCAGACAATGGAAATTGTCTCTCATATTGTTTGTTGTTAAATATATGTGCCGTGGTGGATACAATATAAGATCTGGAACTTTATCATTTACTGAATAATGCACAAATTCATCAGCCAATCAGAAGATAGCATTCCCGCAGCCCTTTGGTATAACATACCATAACAAACATGGCAACTGATCTCTGCCCCCAATGTTATGCTGTAATTTGTAAGAAAATAAAGTGTTTGCTTAAATAACAGATCTGCTATGAACATGTCACTATCATGAAGATTAACTGCAAAATTATGGATATATCTTCACTACGTAAACAATCAGTCTTTGGATAATTTAGATTATTCTTAATCAGATGAATTGAAACGTGCATCTGCCAATGTGCGTGTATAATATCAACAGAAACCAAATTATATTCTGCATACAATGTAACATGAATACTGTACTATAAAACGTTCATTTTGAATTGAAAATATACAAGGATAAATATGTACTACTGTATATGTGTGGAGCATGTAGGCACACTTTAAGTCTGTTCTCACAAAGTGCCCTTATTCTCCTTGCAAGATCAAATTTAATGCACTGAAAATTGTTCTTGATTGAAATTTCCTTTATTTTGTCACAGCAGATATTCAGAGACTTCTCCATGAAGTCAATTATATCACTTTGGCAAACATTTTAGAGTGCCACCCATGGTGCTTTATATGATGTGTTCACACAGTAATATGATCATAAAGTATTATATAAGCTTATTATATAGGCCATTCATAATCATTTCAATGGTATTTGAAAGCACATTTTTGAGCTATATAGCAGGACATTTTACAATGACATTTTTTTTAAAGTCAGATAAATATAACTAAAATGTGGATATTTAAAACCCAGCAGTTTTTACTTAGCTTTTCAACTTACGGTAATTACATTACAGTAATTAATTTCTATTCATCTATCCAAAGTGTCTTAAATGTTCACACCAACACATGGAGACTCGTGTCACCGTGGGGACCAAAATTGAGGTCCCATGGGCAAAAAAGCTTATAAATTGTACAGAACAATATTTTTTAAAAATCTAAAAATGCAAAAAGTTTTCTATGATCTTTAGGTTTAGGGGTAGGGGTAGGGGATAAAATATACAGTTTGTACAGTATACAACTCATTACGCCTATGGACTGTCCCCATGGAGATAGTAAACCAGACATGTGTGCTTGTATGCGTGTGTGTGTGTGTGTGTGTATTTCACATTCTGAATATCTCTGAATACAATGAAAATGTTCAGAATGATATTAAAACAGGCTTATTCCATCATACTGTATATTAATATTGTTTTTTAATCAGTTCTATTTTCATTTTCTGCAAAAAAACTTTTTATTTGATATTTGGGAGAACCGTTGTCACTAGTTCACACAAATGATCATTTTACCTAAATACTAAATTAGTAAATTCTGAAAAGCCACTCAAAATTCTTTATGGCCATTTCACTTGAAAGACATGCAACATGAAAGACTGACAGCATGACAAGATACATGAACATTTTTATAAAAAATCAATGTTCTTGTATAAAATATTACTTTTTAACTTTTCCTAAATACATGAACAAACATTACTGTTGTATTGCTTAAAGATGGGGTAACATTTCATGCATTCTGACTTCTTTACACTGTTAAACGTGCTGGCTTCTCATGCTTAACATGGTCATCTTTTTAAAAAACGAGTTGGATGTATGACATAGTATTTCTGTGCTCGATACACTCTCCCAGCACTCCACCTTGTTTCGGAAAGATTTTTATTAGTCTGGATCCCTGTTTCGTAACAAGGATCCTATTCCTTTTATTGGCCATTCTCCTGCAAAAGCATGCCCACGCGTCATCCACTGAGTGAAAGACCACGCCCACACGCTAGCGTGAGAGACAGAGCACGCCCACGAAAGAGTACGTCCATCAATGGTGCTTCACTCGGCTGATGGAAGTTTAACTGTGTTTGTTTGCTCACTGCATTTCGTTGATTAATGTTATAAACGCACTGTTATCGATTTCCTTGTATTTTTACAGTAAGTTACTGGCAGCATGGTTGCCAGCAAGTTACTGTATTTTTTATTTACAGTGCTGTACTGTAATACAATACATTTTACAGTACAAAAAATATTACTGTATAGCTACAACAGTACTTTACTGTATTTTTACTATATTTTGTAATTTAGTCTATTTTACTGTATTTGTATTATACTGTAATTTACTGTAATACCTATATTGACACATTATTACTATTTAATACTTTTTGGCAATAATTACTTTATTAGTTATTCATATTACAAAACTGCTATACTTGACATTATGAATCAAAAGGCAGTCCAAGCAATGTTTGCATCAAACTTATTTTTTATTGAATCATTTCATTGAAACAAAAAGTATTAACATATTTTAAAAAATTAAACATTTGAAACAGTATTGAAGTATTATGTATTATATGAATAAAAACTGAATAATGACTATGTATATATTACAACATTTACTGTAAGTGACTAGAAATTTAAACATTACACATCAAAAGAAACAATAGCAACAAAGTAACAGGTGTCATTTAACTCTGGCTAAGAGAACACTGGTCTGTAGATTAAAATGTTCCATTTAAACTTCATCAAGGACTAAACTGTAACATTTAAATCTCGCAAAGAGAACACTGGCCCGTAGTTTGACATTTTCTATTCAAAGTTCATCAACGACTAAACTGTAACATATTTAACTGAGGTAAAGAGAACACTTGCACATAGTTTTGAA
>NC_079891.1:14227265-14254655 GCF_024868665.1 Triplophysa rosa | reverse complement strand
CAATGAATGTGTTGAGATAAAACAATACTTACATCAGTTAAGATGAACAGGGAGTCCATCGCCTCTCTGAAGAAGGCCATCAAGAGCAGGATGACTGAAGTCGCCATTAAATCTTGATCTTGTAGTGTCCTTGAGTCATTCTCCATTTCGGTCAGCAGAGCCTGAATCTCTCCTTTCCACCTCAACTTCTGATGTTGGAAGTAGCTGATGATTCGCCTGCCTTTATTCTGCAGTGCAGAAAATTTAGTATCACTTTACTATAGGGTTTTGTTCCATAACATTTATTAATGGTTTAGCTAATATGAACTAACAATGAACAATATTTTTTTCAACATTAATAATATTTGATAATTCATTGTGAATTAACTAATGTGAAAAGAGATAAATCGATTGATTTAAAAGTGTATTGCCAAATGTTAAAATGTATTAACATCCTATGTTAACAAATATAACCTTATTGTAAGTGTTACTAAAAAGTCAGTAGTAAAACCAAAAACAAATTTGAATAAAAAGTTGTATTATTATGGTCAATACTTACAGAAAACCCATAAACCCAGGGTGCAAAAAGGGACCAAACTGTCACGCTAGAGCTGAAAGGGAAAAAAATATGTTACTTGCTAAAATTTTGAAACCATTCTGTTTATTATATACGTTTAAGATAGCCAAGCAAAAATGTAGCAAAATTATCATTTAAATGTTATGCATTAACATTAAGAGTTTAGATATTTGGGATTGCATTTTCGGTTACACACCGAAATAGTATGGGTGTAGCAAAATTCAATGTGGTTTTGAAAATGCATTTTCAAGCTGATCGCGCTCCTGTCTCCGACGTACAGCGTCATTACGTAAAGGCGGAGCCAGCATCGCTCTTTACCAAAGTACGTGCATTGATTTGAGGCGTTGGAAACTTGTTGGAAGTGTTGGAAGAAATATTGCTACAAATATGCGACCACACAATACTTGTTGGCCAACTGAATGTAAAACACTCTAAAGAACATCATCTCTGCTTTTGCTGATATACCGTAATAAGTAAACAGTAATAACACCGCGAACCCATTTATTCACCTGTTAGTGTATGAAAACACAGTTGTAAGCTGTATAGATCGCACTCATCGCAGTTAAATATTACGTTTCACTTCGTGTGGAGCAGTTTGGTGCTGTGTGGGCTACTTTACAGTGCCTTTGTTATTTCACATGAGATTTATTTGGGCCGAGTGAGAGCGTGAGATAGAGAACCTGAAAGTGTGTGTCAAGTCTGGTCTATTTACAGACAAACTATGTTGATGTTCATATATCTGAACAGTATTTTTACATTTAAAAGAAGACGCAAATACCGATTAGTGATTGATATGAAAATGTTGTTTTAGCACGTGCAAAGCTGATTCACGAGTTAGCCTGTCATACGGTCGAACTGAATACTGCTGCTGCTTCTCCCTGCCCCTAACTGAACAAAGGAAAGCCAAGATAAGCGATCCTAAGCTGGGACAGCAATAATGCACTCGCGAGGAGTCTTAGTTCAATTGGTTAACGGGAGTAAATTGGTTAACGGGAGTTTATCTATTGCCAAATACAAGTTATTTTACCTACCTTGCCATGGTAAACGAACTTCAACAATTCCACAGAAAATAAACTCACCAAAACCCTCATGATTAAGTAAGTGGGATGTGTAAATCGGGTTTAAGCAGTGGGTAACAGTTAGACATCTAACGTAGTTTAATTTCTGAGGGAGACTGCAACGTTTGTTGGCGATCTTTTCTCTCATTCCACGTTTAAAACAACATTGTGACAAACTGTTGTGCAAAATACTAAAACTAAATAATAGGTTTGCATGAAACACATAAAATAAACCAAACTGCAAACTTACCGAACTGCCAGAAATCGAATCGAATATCCTCCTCCAGCTGCAGCCAGGAGTTGTGCTCTGTGTGATTTGACGTTGTGGCGCACTTTCTCTAAACCAATCCTGTATTATTGACTAACACATTACAGCAAGGCTACAGCTAGGTTACAGGAAGACCAAAATATACTGTAGAAGTTTCCCGCTCAATCAAAATTACCCAGAATGCATTATGAACTGCGGTATTTTACTGTAATATACACATGCAGTATTGTACTGTGGATTTTTACAGTAATGTGCTGCTAAATCTACAGCCACATCTAACTAGGGTTGGGAATCGAAAATCAATTCCAATTTGGAATCGGAATCGAAAGGCTAGGAATCGGATCGGAATCGAAAGGAATAGGAATCGGATACTTGAGATTAAAATTTGAATTCCTCTTATCAATTCCTGTGTGCATATTTTCAGAAAAGTACATGCGTTGCATGATCTGCTGATATCTCAATAAAAGCACTTATGAAAATGATCGATATTTTTTACTATAGTAAGCATAGTTTAGCTGTAGAATTTGCATTAAAGCACAGGAATAACAAATTAACCTTAGTTGCATTATAGTAACTGCAGTTTAACCATGATGTAGTTCAACTATGATAATACAAATTGTAATAAATCAGAAAAGGTATGTTTCTATGTGTAAATATACACAAAACGGTGCTCATAAATATATATATATATTTTGCAAACAAGTCAATAAGCACGCTAAATGTCCATACAGGTCGATATCTAAATGTTTTACTTCAACTGTGGAATCGAAACTGGGAATCGATAAGAATCGAAATCGATAAGCAGAATCAGAATTGGAATCGGAATCGATAAAATTGAAACGATTCCCAACCCTACATCTAACAGTGCGATGGACATGAAGCTGGATTTGGAGATCGTTTGAAACTGATAGATGTAGCGGTCCCAGCACTAAAAGATGCCGGACATGAACTGCATGTGGTAAGTCAAACTAAGTCATATGTCTGTGTTTTGTTGGCAATCGGCGCGTATGTGCATAATGTAAACAACATGAAGGGACAATGCGATGATGTATTGTGTGCTCGTGCTATATTTCTGTCCCCCTGCCTGCCTCCAGTAGCTCATCTTTTTCCAGAAATAATCGTACAGCTGTATCTCCCTTTTATAAATTTGATCAAACTAAATACTCTTTGAAGATACGAAGTATGCAATACTACTGTATAGGTAGGCTACTCAAGATTAATATGAGATTTGCAGAAACTGCATGTGTTACCCCATCTTTAAACATGAAAATGTGAAATTTTCATTTTCTGAAAATAAATGCAAATAAAAACATTTTTATATATTGTGAGTTCACACAATGAAACAAAAATGTTCATTTTACTAAAACACAAATCTATAAATAGTAAATAGGTCTTAAAATTAAATTGGTCTGTTTCTTCAAAATGACCAAAAAACCTGACCCACTCTTGTTCAGCGTCAGTCACTTGTTAGTAATACAGATGTGTGTGTGTGCTGAAATATACAGACTTTATAAATGTATTTGTCAACCTGTCTACTGCAGTAAGACATTATTAACCTTACTGCTTGGGAATATAGCAGAGCTCAGATAGGAGAGAATTGCCAAGGCAAGATTTGTCTCACCCAAAATGAAAACCTAACACCACCATGTTTTATCTTTAATCCTGACCTGTATCCAATATCCTGCTGAGCTCTGAGTAAACACATACTAATGTCTTTGAAGAACTGATCAATATTGTTACATGATATAGTGCCGAAAATGATTTAGTCTATTGCAATGAGACACGTCAGATTGATTTTTTTTATTATTCATCTCAATATCCTTCACAAAGGCTGATGATTCGAAACAATCACTTTCAATAAAGTCTAAACATCTTGTGTACTGCTGATTTCTGCAAAGCAACTTTGCTTTTATTTAATTATCTCTGTAAAGATGGGTATTTACATTCTGACAGCAATCACTGAGTAAAAGCTTGGAAAACGTGTCAATTTGTGTCAAAGCTGGAGTTGAATAATGCTATGCAAGGTGTCTCTGACACCACTGCATAAGATATTTAATTGTAAAAGGATGCAGTCTAAAAACATTAATTGTGTTTAAATGCCACTATTCACTGTCATTGGAATGCATGCGTTTCATTACAATAAAACGACCAGCTTAATTAAGCCCCATGTTTTTAGCTGGCCAGACAAATGCAGAATGGTCAGATGTGTTGGTTTGGAAGGCGTTTCACAGCTGGTCAGACTAGGAGACCAGCTGGCCTACCATCTTAACACCATCTTGGCCAGAATGATAGACCTTCTAGCAGAGCTGAAGAACAGATTTACCAGAGAGATTTACCAACTTAGGCTGATGTGAACTTAAAAAATTAACAGGTAAGAGTACTCTTCCAATACCTGGAACGTATTTGCAACATTCTGTTCCATTAATGAAACCCACTGCCACTGCAGATCTACCACACTTTTCCGGTGAGGACAGGATTGCATTTTAGTGCACCCTAGTTTTCTCATTGACCGTGGCCTCTACTGAATGCTGCTGTGCTCTATTCATTGGAGTCTCCTGCTTAGCAAAGGTGAAAGAATGCTGTGTAGAGTGTCTGCAGCTGAGCGATAAGCTTAAATGCTTCCAAAAGTTTCCCTGCTGCAGATCTTGGTATTATTGCAGCTTAACATCATTCTCAATGCGGAATCATGTTTTTAAATGGAAATCACGTAAGCTCTTGTGTCTTTGGATTGAAGCGACCCTTTAAATGTTACTGATTACATCCATGATACAGTATGTTATCTAATGTAGAACTGATTGTACTGTGTTAAATTCACAAAATGCCTCTTTTCATTATTTTAATATGCAGTGGAATCCCATTGATTGATTGACCTGATTATTTTTGACTATTTCTTGTTATGTTCTTCTAAACGTAGTAGTTTTTTAAATCGGAAAGCCCTCATAAACACTTTGACAGACACTCCATGACAAATTCAAAAGGCTCTATTGCACCTTGTCACCACATTAGATCTGCCCATGTATCGAATGTCTACTGCTTCAACACTTACAGTCACAAAGCCATAAGGCATAGACAGCTGATGTTCATTCCTGCATTCCTCAGATGCTGTCATTTGCTTTCACTAAAGATTGGATGAAAGAGTTGCCATTATTAAGGCTTAGCGAGGGACTGAAAGAAAATGGCAAGTTGTCTGGTAAATTTGCATATGCGATTTTGAGTGCACTTCCAGTTATTTTAGAAAATTGTGATTAAACATATTGCAAACTATGCAAGGCCTAAAAGCTTCTAAATTGCATGTGCAGTTTATTTGCATGTGGAGAATTGCTGTTTAAGAAATATCCAGAGGCCTACAGAATATCAAAACGAATGCTTTGGTGGTACTACTAGAGGCTGTCCAGAGGTACCTTTAAGAGTGTCAAGAGTTACTTGAGGAAATGTGATGAAAGGCTCTGTCAAGGCTGAAATGCGTTCCTCTATTTAACTTTGAAGCATAACGAGATAGTGTAAGTTCAAAACAGTAATTATTGATGCTTGTGTACAATCAGTACTCGAGTTGAGGAGGGATGAGGGGGGATGGCATCCCCCTTTGAATTAAAGAAGATCAAAATCATCCCCCTTCTAAAACGGCCATCCCCCCTTCCCATCCCCTGTTATTTTATCAATGAATGTGTAAATATTACCAGTGGTAATTTACCACTATTTCAACATTTAGTTTTTGCAAATATTGAATAGGCTAAAATACTGTGGACGAGGTGAACGTGCACATAATGACACGACGATTTGTTTTAAATTGACAAATCCATCAGTCAGCGACATAGCAGCGCAGGTGCTGGTGCCGGTGATTTCAGCATCATGGCCAAGCCCAAGCGACATGGACAGCTTGACCTGAGGCACTTCGGCTTTAAGAGGGCAAGAAGTAGCACTGAAGGTAAGTCAAGAGTCAGGAATACTTTTGATATGTCACCAAAGGCGGAATCTCTGGACAGAGGCGATAACAACACAGAAAAAAGCTTTTTTCTTCTTCTTGATAGCTAATGCCAGCTAGCTAGCTAACGTCAGGTTAGACTTTACATTCACAAAGTTAATGTTAGATTTGGTTTCTGGTTCACCTGGAATATCTTACTGCAGGGTTTCCCACAGCACTTTACAGCTGCCGCCTAAGCAACACACGCCTGCCTCCTTAACTAAACCTAAGTAGAAAAAAAATTTTTTTTAAGAGCATTATCCACCGTGTTACTCTGTCCTGTCCGATCAGCGGCATCTGGTGGAATCTATCATCGTTCGCCAAACATTCTACAACATATAAATGGCAAGTGCAAGGAAAGCCATTGATAGCCATTACTTTTCCTTGCATGAAATTAAAGACTAATAAAACTAACACATTTTCTGGGGGAAACCCTGTTACTGGAATAGTAAACATTTCTCTAATTGAATATGGGCTAGGTGACTGCCCTCTATTTTATATAAAAAAAGATGAATTCCCAATAGATTTATAGGTATCATGAGTATGAAGTTGCACGTGCACCCAGTGGGAAAATTTGTCCTCTGTATTTACCCTATGTAGGAGCAGTGGTAGCCATGCCAGCCTGGGGACCAACTCCAATTCTTAGGTGCCTTGGTCAAGATCAATGACAGGAGTATCTGATACGTAATATATCAATAGCATGCATGTTGTTTTAGAGTAATATAATATAATAATTATCTTTGTGCTTAAACAATAATCAAAAGGGAACACCGTTGGTCTCCCACCATATGCACTGTCATCAGCACAAATTATTTGTCCCTAAACGTTAAATCCAATCCACCATCCCTCCTGATTTTTTTTACAACTTTTTTACTGTGTACAATCAAGCATTTTTTGTTGCCAGACATCTTTTTTCAGTGGCCTTATTTGTAGCGTAATTATAACATTGCCAGTCAAGTGTAATTGTATCATCTCAGACTCTGAATCTCCATCAATATACATTTTACACCATGTCCACACCAGACGCGACCGGCGCGATGTGACAAAAGACATTAGAAATGCATTAGAATTCTTTATCATTTTTAATTTTGTCCATACTGGATGTGGCGCTGCGCGATGCCTGTCGCGTCCGGTGTAGACACAGTGTTAGTGAAACAGTAACTGGTTTTCTTTAAAAAAGAGTTCTGGATTAAATGAATATTCAGTATTATCAGTTACGTAATGGAAACAAAACCACCACATCAATCCTTCCATTTGCTAGAAACGAAAAACATCCATGAAGCTTATGAATGACTGAACACTGCAAGTAAGCAGTAAATGTAAAATTTAAATGTGACCCTGTATAACAAAACCAGTCTTATGTGTCAATTTTTCGAAATTGAGATTTTTACATAATCTGAAAGCTGAATAAATAAACTTTCTATTGATGTATGAGTTGTTAAAATAGGACAATATCTGGGCGAGATACAACCATTTAAATCTCAGGAATCTGAGAGTGCAAAAAAATCAAAATATTGAGAAAATTGCCTTTGAAGTTGTTAATCAGGGGCACTGTGGCAGACCATCCACTCACAAAAATAAAGTTGTTATATATTTAAGGTAAGAAATTTACAAAATATCTTCATGGAATATGATCTTTATTTAATATCCTAATGATTTTTGGCATAAAAGAAAAATCGATCATTTTGACCCATACAATGTATTTTTGGTTTTTACTAAAAATGTTCCCGTGCTACTTAAGACTGGTTTTGTGATCCAGGGTCACAAATGTAGTAAACTTTACAATGCACAATGCAAAATATACAATGGTTATCCTAAAGTCACCAACTTTATGAAATGTCTCCCAACTTTATCACGTCAAATAGTAAGTAACACTATTATAAGCAAGTATCACATGTATCATTCAATTGTTTTGTATTTGGACAATGTCTGGCTTCAGATACATTTGTGTGGTGATGGTGGTTCATGTGGGATGCATCTTCCGTTTTCTGACAAAATTCACCAGTCGCCACTGACAATGGGGCATTTTACCTTTGTGTAATGCTTTGATCACAAAATAGTGGGGTAATGTAGGCACAAAGCAAAATGAACCCAGAGAGACTTTCACTACACCTTCCTCAGTTGCCAATGGCAAGAATCCCAGACTAGATGGACTGTATTGTGTGCGTATGTATGTGTGTGATGCTTCAAGGCTAACACCAAGCTTCTAAGGAGGGATTTAGAGAGAGAGTATAAGGCTGCGGCTGCCTAGGGATGATAAAGCTTGGTGGGTTTTTGGTGGGTCCATTGCCTGTTGGCCAGTGTCCCCCTGAGGTCTTTGATTCTTTGCTTCATGGTTGTACAGCCACTATATTTCAAGCTCCTGCCATTGTAATAAAGGTAGGCTCTGGGGGAAACATGTCCCAGCAGCACAAGTTGGAATAGACAAGCATGGAAAGCATACAAGGATGACATTTTTGAAGGCTTGCTTATAAGAATTGTAAGCTCAAACAAAAGATCAAATTGAAACATTCCACTGTGGAATCTCATCAAACAACCTGCTTCCCAAGAAAAAAAAATAGTAGAATGAAAATGTAACAAAACCTACGTCATGCTTGAAAATCTTTAAAGTGTTCTTTTTTAGCACTATGTGTGCTACTTCGGCTTTTTCTTAATCAAGCCTTTTTTGACAACATGCAAGTGACCTGCCTGGGCATCGCCAAGCTAACATAAACACTGTACATGACTGACAAATTATAAGCAGGTGAATCCCAAAATGTGTTTTTGTAAACAAAACTAACAATACTGCCTCTCACCCTCGACTTCTTGACTGCCAGAGACCCAATACCACATCAAAACACCATCTTATCTGTAGATGTAAGACATCATCTCCAGAACTGAGTGTCTAAATGTCAAATTACAGGGGGTAGAAATCAGCTGTGACAGCACCACTACTGAGCAGAAGGGAAACAGGATGTGACATCTTGGTGTCAGCAGCTGCTGCATAAGCAATTGCTATGCAATTAAGTATCGCAAGTGAGCTTTTTTCTGTTTCTATTTACTCTTCCTGTTAATTTTTGTGACTTTTGCATTTCTTTGTCTTCTGTAAAAGAATCACAGAAAACCCCTTTACCCATTTGAAAGGCATGAACCCACGCTTTTACACACAGTTGAGCAATCAGAGATCAAAGATGGATTCGGAGGGATTGACGGACAGGAACCGAAAGAGAGCAAGGGATAGAATGCAAGGCTTTCAGTTGCTTGTGGCATTTTTGACAGTTCTGTTTCATCCATTTAGACAGCGAGGGTGATGCTGTTGACATCTGAGACAAATCTCCCAAATCTTTTCCTGCTTGCCTGTCATTTTTCTGGTTCATGTAAAATGTTTATATTTCTAGAGGAAGTTAAACTGTGGCTTAGGTTTGTTCAATGTAGAAGAGGTAAAATGCTGCCAAGTCAGTATAACAATACAGTACAAAATAGTTTTAAAATTGTCTAGATACCGACAGATGTCACAGTTTAAAAAGGAAGATAATGAGATGTGGATAAAATAAAAAAGATAATCCAAATTTAATCTGAGGTAATCAAATACCTGCTTGTGTGTGCACTTCAAGCTAGAGTGAAAACATTGTTTTCAGTTTTTAAATGACCTAACATTGCCTCTAAAACACTTCAATGGCCTTTGAAGTCCTGCTCAGGTTCCTGGCTGTTTTGGAAGGAGTGATTGTGGTATTGCCAAGTTGGATGGTGAGATCGTTTTGCACCATGGGGTGTGCCAGAAATACATGTACAGTAGTTATGTCTTGGCAGGGTTCAGCTGGAGGTGATTTGGATCTTTCATCCAAGCTGAGATGTCTTCAAGGCAGGCTGCAACGTGAGCTGCTACAGTGGTATCGCCTGGGTGAAATGAGATGTAAATCTGGGTGTCGTCAGCATAACAGTGATACAAACACACTGATATTGTCAAGGACTGGTCATTTTAGGACTGGTCTTAAATTTGAATCAGAGTTCCAGTGTTTTTCCACCCAAGAACCCTACCTACAATATCAAAGCGCTTCAATCACTTCCCTTGTCAGGAGTAATGAAGTCATTGAACACAAGGACAGGGCATATTTTTACCACCTAAAGGCTTGGGGGTTGAAACATTTTTATACAACGTATATATTGATGTGATGGACACAACACAAGGCTATTGTAGTGTATTTCGGGGAAACTATAAGTTTAACCACAGTAACATGCGTATAATTAATTGTGATTGACCATTAACTATTTTATACACTTTACCTGATGCAGCAGAATTAATAATAGTGACAGACTAAATGTACTCGTCCAGCGAGTGATCAGCAGATCGTATATCAACTCTAAGAAATATTACTTTCCTGGCCTTGGAAAAACAATATTCTTACTTTAGTACAGTACCACTTCAGAAATCTTAACGAAATCAAGCAGTTTAAGTGACGTTGATATGTGATAAATAAACGATTCTGTCACGGGCGGGTGTGGAGTGGAGGAAGAACCCAGATGCAGGCAGCGGTAATGAAGGGGTTAACAAAACAGATTTTATTTAACAAAGAAACAAACCAAAAAACCCACAATGGGGAAAAAAACAACACAGTAACAAAACAAGAACTCAAACAAAAGACTTCCCTCGATGGGGCAAAACTAGAAAAATAACTAAACAAACTTACGACACAACGTCAAAATCAACAGCCAAGGTAAGGGTGGACAAGGCAAGATGAGGGGTAACCAAAGACATCTTAAACAATGACCGAGCAACAAGACAATGAAACAAGAGGGCAATATAAAGGCAAGACAAACGAGGGATAATGACAGAGGGCAGGTGGGAAACATTAGACACGGCAGGGAAGCAATACATGAAATGAGAGGGGCGGGGCCAATGACAAGACACGAGAAAGCGCATGAGATGTAGAAAACGTAAACAACTCATGGCTCTCTCACATAAAACCTAAGGGCTCCGTCCCGATCCTGCCACATGACTAGAAATACAGAACCAAGAAGGCAGGACCGTGACAGATTCGAGCATGGATACAAATGCGGTTTTATTTACTACACTAAAGGGGAAATAAAACCAACAAAGACCAAACACTAACAAACAAACATAAAACGTAAAAGCAGTAAAGAATGAAAGAAATAGACAAAGCAAACAGTGGCAGTATTATGCTGGTATATACATAAACCATCAAGGACAATCTCCTTATTTAAAAGGGGCAAAGCTTAAGCGCAGCTATTTAGAAATAGATCAGATACTTGCATTGGCTTCCTGGTTGTGCTGGACAAGTTCTGGTGCGCGTGCAAAAAGGTTTCAGAGTCCTGATGAGTTCAAAGCGAGCGGGTGAGTCCGTCGGATTCTTTCTTAGAGCCAGATTGGCTGAGGAAGGTAGAACGAATTTAGCCGAAGCAAACTGCTGGAAGAAGCTGTCTCCGAGGAGAGAGACAGGTGTCGAGAGGGTGCACGAACACGAGTGCGAACACACACAAGCGAGTGCGAACACACATAAGTGAGCACACACAAGCGAGCGCGAACACACACAAGCGAGCGATCTTTCCTTCATGCACAGATGTTTTAACCCCGGGGGCATCACGCCCCTCCAAGGTGAGCAATCCAATGTGATGAGATGCTTTTGGGCGCGAAAACATGTTTCGTTGTCCGGCACACTAGCTCATTTGCATTTATGGTCGCCTGGGAGTTTGGAGCAGTAGATAGTCTTAGAATAAAATAAAGTGAGTATGGTATAAAATACATTACTGTGCTATACACCATATTCTAAGAAATAAAGAGGGAAACATTTAGATATGAAACATGAAAGGGTTATAATCACATTGACCTGTAGTTTGTACAAGAATGTACATATACACAGAATACCACTAAGCACACATGCCTTTGAGGTTATAGGTGAAGGAGAATAACATGGGGACAAGCATACAATGTTGAGATACATGTATATTCATTTTAAACCAGTCTTTTGTGGCTAAGGAAAGAGAAAGAGACATTATTTTGGAAGAATTTGAGGCTCTCAGTCCCTGGGGGCCACATGGCTTTTCTCACTTTGGTGAACAGCCCTGTCCTTCCCCAAGAACCTCCTTTGAAGTCCAGGGGAGAGTATTGGAATCTGTCCTGGTCAGTGATGAAGGTGTTGAGATAGGGCAGTTGGACCAGACTTGATGGCACCTGGTAGAAGCCCTGGCGAGAGGTTACTGTGTTTTACGATCTTACGATCGCAGATGGTAAACTTTGATCCGACCAGACCCTACACTATTAACCCAAAAAGAACATTAGTAGAGAACTGCATGCATTTTTTAAAAGATAAAACTTTCAGTTAGCATTGTTAGCAGTGGTCTTGTTAACATTGGACTGAATGATGCTCATAAACAGATTTGTCTATCCAAACTAATTTATCGTTTACAGAAATATTTTTTAGTCCCAAAAAATGACTAAAGTAAGCTTTACAGTTGAACTTGACGATGTCAGATGTGTGGCAAAACACCTGCTGCACCCCTGTGAGACAAACAGGAGAAATGCCAGTTATATATAATGTACCTTGAATAGTCACATATGTCCTTCTTGCAAAAAGAAAGAAGGATCAAATATTTTAATGTCACTGGATGGTTGTTTCTAAAGGGCGATTGGGTAGAACAAAGTCTAGACTACACATCTGTTCCATCCGGGTATTTTTCTAATTAATAAAATGTCATGGAAAGTAGAGCTTTCTATTTGACATGCAATTTTGTTCATCTTTCAGTGCCCTCATCACTTTCTTACATTTGGAATGAAGAAATGGCATTGGCTGGCCTCTTTAATTGCAGTGACCACAGGGGGCAGACAGACGTTATTTTCCTCTTGGAACAACAGCACAGCGAAATAAAACTATTCCAGCATTCAGTGAGCTTAGCTTGAGTTCTTTTAAAGTCAGACATGTCTGCAACTCCCATCTCGGCAATTTAGCATCAGGCCATGCTGCCTTGCACCTGTCTCAATGAAAATATGGGAACTGGTTACAGTGATCTGATAATAGACTTACACTGAATACAAATGAGAGGATGGTGTACAGCTTATAGGCGAAATATCCTGTAATGGAAAAAAAAAAATATATATATATATATATATTTTGATATATAATATTTTTGCTCTTGCCACATTTTACACAGGAAGTGGGTGGCCAACAAGCACAATTATGTACTTGCTCCAGAAGAAGTTTATTCATGGTCAAGTAAGATTATGTCATGATTCTGCCGCATCATGTCATGTTTCTCGTGGTCTAGTGGCAGGATCATGACAGAACCCATGTTTCATGTGGATGGTGGTAATTTTGGCCCTTATGGCCTGCCATACACCCTCTCGTCTCTGTTCCCGCCCTCTCGTCTCCTTATTATTGCTGGTTTATTGTTTCATGCCCTTCACCTGTTCCCCTCTTGATGTATCCCCTTTATAATGCCCTTGTGTTCTCTGTCCTGTGCTGGTTCATTGTTATTTGTATGGTGAGTTCCTGTTCCGTGTCAAGTCTAGTCCAGTCTAGTTTAGTTAATTGTAGTCCAGCATAAACTCTGTAAGGTGCCCACCAAACACAGGGCTCAACAATAATGCTCAGGACAGTTGATGAATCTGTGACTGTACGTATCAGCCAAGTGCTACATCATCATGAAATGTTATTAGCACGTGTTGTAAGCTTTAATATATTCAAGTGGAAAAATATGTGAAAGAAAACAGAATTTGGTCCTGTGAGCCTAAAAATAATGCATCACGTGTTTCAAGTTTGAAAGTATTTTATCAACAAGTAGCCCTCTAGATGATTTTATATCTTCAGGTAGCCCTCGCTTACAAAAAGGTTGGAGACCCCTGGTCTACAGATTGACATATCTATTTGGAAAAACAATTATGTAAAGCAAAGAGGAGAAATCTAGAACATATTCCACTCAGTTTCATTTGTAATGCACTGTTGCATCACAGTCAGGGATAAACAACCCAGTAAACAGAGGCATAGGAATGGGCCAGACAAGGCAGGCAATTGCCTGGGGCCCCGCTTTTGAGGGGCCCCCCGAGAGCTGACCATTGAAACATTCAGAAATTGTAATCTTAATAAAACTTGCAACAACATTTTGGCAGCTGCCTTTGCTGGGCCCTCTCTCCCGCTGTGCTCAATATGATTTCCACGAAACACTCGGAAAACACATGACAACAGTGACAGGCTTTGGCTCCACCCCGTCTTTTACTCTGCGTTATTTACCTTGTTCTTCAAACCACGGCCTTGCAGTTCAATTCAATCCAATTTTATTTATATAGCACTTTACAGAATGTGCATTGTTCCAAAGCAGCTTTACAGGAGAAAATAAGAAAAACAGGAAAAACACTGAAAATGTCAAACACAGCACAGTCCGCAGGCTGGCGTAATCTCTAGTTAGAGATGGGAATATGATGTTCATCTGGGCCTGGAGTAATCTCTCCCTATTTAGGGATGGGCATCCCGAGGCGGGGTAGGAAGGCAGAAAGAGAATAATTAGCGTAGCTGCTGTTCATTATTTTTTTAAAGTTTATTTAGCATATTATGCATTAAGTGAATGCTTGCCTGAAAAGATGTGTCTTTAATATAGATTTAAATTGGGTGAGTTTGTCTGACCCTCGAATAGTATCGGGAAGGCTATTCCAGAGTTTATGTACTCAGGGCTCTAGAGTGCGACCTTATTTCTCAATGGTGCGACTAAAAAAAATCTGAGGTCGCACCTGTGCGACCAGCCGTTCGAGGGAGAAAAAAAGTCTCCGCGACTCTGAAAGTCTTCCTGTGATTCAACAACAGACACACATTAGGCCCATATTTGGTCTAAACCAATCAGATATAGTGAAGGGCGGACCCCCCTCTGATTGGCCGTGGTCCACATTTTCCTGTACGTGTGTGTACCAGAGGACGCGTTAACCGAAAATACCAGTGACGGAAAAATCTGAAGGCCGTCCGTCCGTCATTTTGACGGATTACAATGAGGGCAATTTGTAACTCCCCGTTTCCCTTCAATAGAGCGTGATATGCTCGCGAAGGGACGTGCGTGTTTTCACCTGTCATTGTTACTGACTAGACATATGTGATGCGATCTGGGTAAACCAGTCGGATGTCACGCTGGGACGCAGGAAAGACAGCTCACCTATCAAAGTAAACCACATAACATGAAGAATGAAGGAGTATCAATGCACATTTCCCGCCAGTCCTGTGTAAACTACGTCATGCAAAGTTTTTTTATACAATGTTTTCGTGAGATGACAGAGCTCCCCGTCTGCAGCACCAGGAGTTATCCGATTGCAAAACATACAACTGATGATCAAAAGTCCAGACACTATGTACATGATAAACAACGTAAAACTTGCTTCACTGCTTATTAGTTGTTGTCTGTAATGTTTGCTAGTTTCTTTGTGTAGTGATAATGGCAGATCTCTCTTTCTTTAAGTGTGCCCTGCCCCCTTTTCCTTACTTTCGTTTTATTCAAACGGTTTTGTACAGTATTTTTATAGACTTCAACACTAGGAAATATTTTTTTTATTAAATTGTTATTAGAGTAAGTCTTTTACTACTCTAAAGTGACTTGTACTTGTGATACTGGACTGGTGTGCTTTTATTTTCATCACTTAACTTTAAACCCGTTTTCCTCCAAATTCCGTTCCTGAAAATCATAGCGCTTCAGCCGACCTCAGCCATAACTTTTGTTACATACACAAGGTATGAGCTAAATAAAAACTGATTTGGAAAGGGCTTGAATATGGTATAAAAAACTGTAATATATAAATTTGCACCATGTGTTGGGTTTTCACAGATCGAATCACATATGAACATAAACATTAAAACATTAAATATATAGATGAATATAAACAACAACGGCTTTATTGGGCATTCAGTTGTATTAAAATACAACAAGTTCCGAGACGCAAGTACAGTGTGATGACGTCACGAACATACTAATTACCACCTAACGCCACCTTGCACCATAGTGACGGTGTTACGCGTGTCTCCCGCGGAAGCCGGCCCAGAGTCCTTAACTAATTACTAGCCCTGATGTTATTTTCTTTGTCTTCTCTAGCCCTATTGGTTGAGCTGGGAGAAGACTGGTGATAAAGTGAAGGCGGTGAAGCTGGAGGAGGCCGCCGTTTTTTCCTCATGCTGACAACGCCACGCTTCTAATTTGCTCTCCGTTTATACTTTTAAGTTTAGAGCAGGGAGACCCAGCATACCCTGTTAGTTTAGTTCTGGCTTATCTTTTGTTGCTGGGCTCCCTGTCTCGATCTTCTGTTGTTATTATGAGTATGTTGTGGGGGAATAAATTACTTGGATGACGTGTCTTTGTTTCCCGTTGTCCTTTTCTCATGTTGCGTACCTTTAAATTCCTAGACCATCATATCGTAATGGGGGCTCGTCTGTTCGTTTAATTTGACGTTTTTGGCGTTTCCTTTGTTCTTGGTTCGCGCCAGGCTGCATGGTAGTGATGCGTTTGCGAAAGCCTGGATAACGTCTGCGTTTTGAACTTCTCTCGTAGGAAATGTGGGTGAGTGAAAGTTTTCTTATGCACTGTATTGTTGTATGCATAGCAATATTTGTTCCCCTGTTAGCTGAAGAGGCATCGTCCCTTTGACTTAGCCTGTTTTTTTTTTGGTAGTGTCGCGGGTAAGCGGTTAGCGTTAGCTGCGAAAGCAGTTATCTCGGGAGCACGTCCGTATGAGCTTGGGTGGTAGTCTATTACAGATTACCTCACAAACCTACTGGTTTTCGGTGCATAAAAACCCGCTGCGAACCTGCGTGAAGACTAGGGATTGAAGTAGACAGGTTAGTTTTGTTGGGTAGGCATAGCATAGAGGGGCACATGTGTTGCTATTGGTTGATGCTGTGCATTATTTTGAGTAATAACCTCACTTTACGGTGCATTTGCTTGTTTCGATGTGCATGTTAGCTTATGGCTAATAATTGTACTTTTCTGTTGGATGGGTGAGGCTTGACGCAGTATTTTTGAAATCTGCCAAGTTTCTTTTTGCTGCGTGTTTTTTTTTCAGTCTCATTATGGAATTTAGTTTAGAGGACTTTGTGGCTCATCCGAGCATGGACGTTTTTGAAAAAGGCACTAAAAATAACTTGTTCTCTATAACGGCTCATTTTAAAGTGCCTATCTCGAAACAAGATAAAAAGAATATTATTACGTATCAAGTGCACACGGCATTGGTTGAGAAAAAGCTCCTTCCTCCAGTGTTTCCTCAAACGGGAACGCATCTAGATACAGAGCTGCGTAAAATGGAACTACAGGTTGAAATGCGGCGTTTAGATCTTAAGGAAAAAGAGCTCACGCATGAATTTGAACTGCGTAGATTTGAGATTGAGGAGACAGGGAGGCGTGAATCTGCACGCTTAAGAGCTAGACAACCGAGTAGTGAAGCTTTTCCAATAGAGACAGGTTTTGATGTAAATAAGTGCATTCGTTTAATTCCGCCTTTTTTGGAGAAAGATGTGGATAAATACTTTGTATTATTTGAGCGGGTGGCATCGACTTTAAAGTGGCCCAAAGAGGTTTGGCCTCTTCTTCTACAGTGTGTGTTTACAGGTAAAGCCCAGGAGGCATATGCTTCTTTCACCTGAGGCAAGCCTAGAGTATGATCAAGTGAAGACTGCAGTTTTAAGGTCTTATGAGTTGGTTCCAGAGGCTTATAGGCAAAAGTTCCGGCATTATAAGAAAGTCAAGGGCCAAAGTTATGTTGAATTTGGTCGTGTGAAAATAGCTCTTTTTGATCGTTGGTGTTCTGCACAAGAGGTGAAGAGTTTAGAGCAGCTTCGTGATATTGTTCTTATGGAAGAATTCAAAAATTGTCTATCAGACAAAATTGCAACATATTTAAATGAACAAAAAGTCACTAAGGTGCCTGATGCTGCGATATTAGCAGATGAATATGTTCTGACCCATAGAGAAAGCTTTGAAAAGCCTTCTTTTTCTCTGTCGCAGCATGGTACTGTGCCGTACGTTCGCTCCACCGAGAATGTTGGTTTTAAAGATAGTGGAGTTAAGGCAAGACCTGTGTGTGCATATTGTAAGAAACGTGGTCATTTGATTAACCACTGTTTTTTATTGAACAAGAAGAAACCTAATGCAGTTGTATTGGTTAAAACACCTGTAGATTCGTGCTCGTCTCAATCTGAATGTGTGGATTTGGACGTTTACTCTCCTTTTATTATGAAGGGTTTTGTCTCACTGTCTGATAGTGGTATAAAAGTTCCAGTAACTATTTTACAGGATACTGCTGCTTCTAGGTCTATTATGCTTGAGAGTGTGTTGCCTTTTTCAGAAAAAACCTCCTTGAAATGTAGTGAGCTGGTGCAGGGTTTTGGAATGAAGTTTGTTAATTTGCCCATGCACTCTGTTCAGCTCGAATCTGACCTGGTGTCTGGGTCAGTTGCGGTGGCTACGTGCGCCATTTTTCCAATTAAAGGAGTTGATTTCCTTTTAGGAAATGATTTGGCTGGCGGTAAAATATTAGTGAGTCCTGAAGTTACTGCTGTGCCTCTTGTGTCTGAAGGTCCTGATGAATTGCAGACCAAGTACCCTACGGTGTTTCCCGTGTGTGCAGTTACGCGTGCAATGACTAAAGCTCATGTTATAGGAAGTGAGGGCTTAGAGGATAGTTTTATGATGGATCCTGAAATAGAGTCCAAATTGTCCTCTGAGGGTAGCCCTACTATGTGTTTAACACCTATGGCTTATGGCCCTGCAATGTCCTATGATGGCAGTGCGAAGAGTTCACCTTTTGGTGTGCAGGAGCCACAAAAGCCACTAGAGAGCTTTGATGCTGTACACATGTCACGGGAATGCTTGATTTTAGAACAGAAATCTGATTCGTCACTTAGTTCTTTGTTTGAATTGGTTGTCACTGAGGATAAGCTTGCAGACATGGCTTTTGGATATTTTCTTAAAAATGATGTCCTGCTACGTAAGTGGACACCACCTTATGCTTCCACGCAGGATGATTGGAGCATTGTCACACAGATTGTTGTGCCAAACAAGTTTCGTAGTGAAATACTGAATTTGGCTCATAACAACCCTTTAGCTGGTCATTTAGGTGTCAATAAGACTTACAACCGTATCTTGTGACAGTTCTTTTGGCCAGGGTTAAAGCAAGATGTGAAGCTCCACTGTAAAACATGTCACACGTGTCAAATTGCAGGGAAGTCAAATCCACCTATTCCGCCATATCCTTTGTATCTTATTCCAGCTGTGGATGCACCATTTGATCATGTTATTGTTGACTGTGTGGGTCCATTGCCACGTACTAAATCTGGCAACCAGTTCTTGTTGACAATTATGTGTGCGTCGACACGCTTTCCTGAAGCAATACCCATGCGTAAAATCACTGCACCTGCGGTTGTAAAGGCCCTTATTAAATTCTTTTCATTGTTTGGTCTTCCTAGGGTCATTCAAACAGACCAGGGGACAAATTTTATGTCTCGTGTTTTTGCACAGGTGGCTGATCAGCTGAAAATCACTCACCATTTTTCAAGCGCTTACCACCCGGAGAGTCAAGGCACATTGGAGAGGTTTCATCAAACTCTCAAGTCGATGCTGCGTGCCTATTGCCTTGAATTTGAGAAAGACTGGGATGACGGTGTACATCTTTTGTTGTTTGCAGCTCGAGAAGTGGTGCAAGAGTCTACTGGTTTTAGTCCAGCAGATTTAGTGTTTGCTCATAGTGTACGTGGTCCCTTGAAATTACTTCGAGAAAATTGGTTGTGCGAATCTAAACCGGAAAATATCCTCGATTATGTTAGTTCTTTTCGCTATAAATTGCACAGGGCTTGTGATTTGGCTAAACAAAACTTATCTGCAGCTCAGTACAAAATGAAAGGCTGGTTTGACAGAAAAGCTAAAATTAGACAGTTTAACCCTGGGGATAAAGTTTTGGTGTTTTTGCCAATCCCTGGTTCCAGCCTTCGCGCACGTTATAGTGGTCCCTATGTGGTGCAAGAGCGAGTTGGTGACAGAGATTACATTATAGTTACTCCTGATCGTGTCCGTCGTAGTAGACTCTGTCATGTCAACATGATTAAACCTTATTATGATCGTGAGCAACTGGTCAAACCCAGTTCTGGTGATGTAAATACAGTCCTGGCTGTGTCCAATGTTGAACATTCTCAAACTGATTCTCAAACTGTGTGTTTGCTTTTGTCAAGTGATTTCTCTATGCTGCAGTCCGGTGCGGAAACTGTTCCGGAGGCTTATCAACTGCTGTCTGGTCCTGAAAATGGTGGTGGTATTGAAAACCCTTTTGTGACTACAATTCAAGGTCGGTTTAAAAACTCTGAGATCCTGGCTAACATTGAGTCTTATCTGTTGCATCTTTCTTGTTCACAACGTACAGATGTTATGAATCTAATTAATGGCTATGCTTCATTATTTTCAGATGTGCCATCTCGAACACACGTTTTGCAACATGACATTGACGTGGGTGATAATACGCCGGTTAAACAACATCCGTATCGTGTAAACCCTGAAAAACGTAAACGCTTACAGAAACAAGTTGAATATATGCTGTCGCATGGCATTGCAGAACCTAGTACCAGCTCTTGGAGCTCGCCCTGTCTTCTTGCTATTAAATCTGACGGATCTGATCGCTTTTGTACAGACTTTAGGAAGATTAATAATATCACTAAGCCTGATTGTTATCCTCTCCTTCGCATGGAGGATTGTGTAGACCGTGTGGGGTCAGCAGTGTTTGTGACAAAATTGGACCTTCTCAAAGGCTATTGGCAGGTGCCTTTAAGTCCGCGTGCAAGAGAAATTAGTGTGTTCGTTACTCCAGATGCATTTTTGCAGTATACGGTAATGCCTTTTGGCGTACGCAATGCGCCTGCTACCTTTCAGCGGTTAGTTAACCGTGTTTTGGGGGGGTGCCGGGGTGCGAGGCGTACTTGGATGACATAGTCATTTATTCTACAACGTGGGACGAGCATGTCAACCAGCTACAACAAGTCTTCCATAGATTAGCTGAAGCTAATTTAACTGTTAATCTTGCCAAATGTGATTTTGCGAAGGCTACAGTAGCATACTTGAGAAAAATTGTGGGGGGAGGAATGGTAAAACCGGTGAACGCTAAAATTGAGGCCATTATATCATTCCCAGTTCCTTCCACTCGTCGTGAACTACAGCGGTTCTTGGGAATGGCCGGTTATTACCGCGGCTTCTGTAAAAATTTCTCTGCAGTAGCTACTCCACTTACTGACCTGCTGAGTCCAAAAACAGTGTTTAAATGGTCATCAGAATGCCAGCATGCCTTTGAGTCTCTTAAAGCCCTTCTGATGCATGCACCGGTTCTTGCTGCTCCAGTTTACGATCGTGCTTTTAAATTAGCTATCGACGCTAGTGATGCGGGAGCAGGTGCTGTTTTGTTACAGGATGGGTCTGATGGGGTCGAGCATCCTGTGTGCTACTTCTCGAAGAAGTTTCAAAAACATCAAAAGTCGTATTCAACAATTGAAAAAGAGGCTCTCGCTTTAATTTTGGCTTTGAATAACTTTGAAGTTTATGTTGGTGCTTCTTCATGTCCGGTTATTGTTTATACGGACCACAATCCCCTTGTTTTTATTAATCAGATGCGCAATTGTAATCAGCGCTTAATTCGATGGGCTTTGTTTGTCCAAGCATTTAACTTGGACATAAAGCATGTGGCCGGTAAAAATAACATTTTGGCAGATGCGTTGTTGCGCACAGTTACGTGGTGATTGGTGTTTTTTTTATTTTGGCCCACCATTCACAATCTAGTGTTGGGGGTGTTACGCGTGTCTCCCGCGGAAGCCAGCCCAGAGTCCTTAACTAATTACTAGCCCTGATGTTATTTTCTTTGTCTTCTCTAGCCCTATTGGTTGAGCTGGGAGAAGACTGGTGATAAAGTGAAGGCAGTGAAGCTGGAGGCTTTTCACTGGCTGGAGGCCGCCGTTTTTTCCTCATGCTGACAACGCCACGCTTCTAATTTGCTCTCCGTTTATACTTTTAAGTTTAGAGCAGGGAGACCCAGCATACCCTGTTAGTTTAGTTCTGGCTTATCTTTTGTTGCTGGGCTCCCTGTCTCGATCTTCTGTTGTTATTATGAGTATGTTGTGGGGGAATAAATTACTTGGATGACGTGTCTTTGTTTCCCGTTGTCCTTTTCTCATGTTGCGTACCTTTAAATTCCTAGACCATCATATCGAGGACCGTAACTGATGGGTAATAATAGATGTGTACATTTGAAAATGCGTGTGCTGCAGTCAGACAGAGAGGTGAGAAGCCTAGCCCTGTCAGTTAAACAGAGTGGATGTAGCCGCGGATGATGAGAGAAGATGAAAAGAACGATTGACAACTTTTTCATGAATAATGTTAAGTTAAGGCCTGATCCGTCCGAAAATCATAAGGAATGCTCTGACACGGAGCCATCAACCTCCCAGGTTATGTCAAGCCCTGGTCCATTTATCTTGATATGTTTTAAGTTTAAATTTCAGTTCAGTGAAGCACTTTAAGCACCAACACTTTTTCAGTAAGTTACCTTTCTTGTACAATTGTGCTTCAAATAAAGAACTTTATGTTGACCAGATCGTTAGTTAATCATTTACAAGTCAATTTTGCCTATATGGACAGCGATTTAAAAAAAAGTGAACTGGTGTAAAATGCGATGCGGCCGAAAATTTGGGTGCACCTAACTTTTGTGCTGGTGCACCTAAGAAAAACCTTTTTCTTAGGCGCACCAGTGCAACCAGTGCAAAAAGTTAGTCTAGAGCCCTGGTACTATGTATGAGAAAGCTCTACCCCCTTTCTAAGGTGGAAGAAAGCTGTTTTTGTGACATTTGAGATCTGATTTCCAAATGACAGGTTGCTGTCTAATATAATGCCTAGGTCTTTAACTGTATTTGTTGGAGTAACAGTGCAGCCTTATAATCCAAAATATTAGTAATATTAATAATCTCCTTAGAATGTTAAAAGAAATAGGGGATCTCTCCCAACACTGTGTTTATATTTTATCCAAGGGTACAAAAAGCAACATATAAAAGTTTAGAAAGTAGTAGGTAACACTATTATGGTATGGTTCAACAAAAAACAAAAATCAAGTCTGATATGAAATGGCTAGCAAACGTCACGTTTCAGCATTTCATTTGTTTCAGCAAATTGCAATGATTCATTTGCTTTTCCTGTCTTTCTGTAGTCTTTAAAAAGACATTTTGTGCTCAATCTGTTTGTACAATCAATCAGACAACAACTTTATCACGATATAAATTGTTTACAGATAGCGGTAAACACTGCTGCATTCAGTTTTTATAAGAGAAAAGGGAAAAATACATACATTTTTACATTATTATTATTGTCACTTTGGCAGCTGCATTAGTATATGTCATGGTTCTGCCCCACCTTGTCTTGCTTCTCTTGACCTAGTGGCAGAACCATGATAGAACCTCTTGTTTTATGTGGAGAGTGACGTTTTGTCCCTGTTGGTCTTCCACTCTCCGGTGTGGCGTCTCTGTTCCCGCTCTTTCGTCTCCTCGTTATTGTTTGTTAATTAGTTCATGCCCCGCACCTGCTTCCTCTTGATTTGTCCCCTTTATAATGCCCTTGTGTCTTCTGTCTCGTGCTGGATCATTGTTCTGTTGCGTTGTGTTTGTCTTCGTGGTGAGTTCTTGTTGTGTAGTTAGTTTAGTTTACAGTGTTCATGTCAAATGTTATTATTTTCAGTCTAGTTAGTTCCTGTCCGTGTTGCTATGTTTTGTTATGTTCCCCCACGTGGGTCCTTGTTTTGTATTTTTAGTTATTATTAAAGTTTGTGTTAACCCCTTACCCGCTGTCTGCATTTGGGTCCTCTGTCCTCGTCTCTGTGTCTCACCCTGAGAACCGTGACAGAATGATCCAGCCATTCTGGACCCAGCAGACAGAGGGATCTCAGCGGGAGGGGTCGATGCCGCCGGACTCCCTTCCAGGGTTGAATCCGCCGGACTCCCTTGGAGGGTAGAGGCCGCTGGGCTCCATTCCAGAGTCGGGACCGCCGGACTCCCTTCCGGGGTCGAGACTGCCGGAACTCCGTCCAGGATCGAGACCTCCGGGCTCCCTTCCAGGGTTGAGGTCGTCGGATTCCCCTCCAGGGTTGAGGCCGCCGGTGTCCTGTTCCCGCTGAAGATCCCTGCCGGCCTCCCAGCTGGTGCCCAGGCCTGTCGAGTCGACTGTTTGTGTGTGTTTGTCCTTGTTTGCTGCCCAGCTGCCAGAGAGCGCTGCCCAGCCGTCGGAGATGCTGCCCAGCTGCCGGAGAGCGCTGCCCAGCCACCGACATCCTGTCCTGTTGTGTCGACATCCAGGCCTGCCCAGTCGGTGATAGCCGGTCTCCCAGCCGGCCATCCAGCCGGCGCCACGTGTTGTCCAGCCGGCCATCCAGCCGGCGCCATGTCCTGTCCAGCCGGCCTTCCAGCCGGCGCCATGTCCTGTCCAGCCGGCCTTCCAGCCGGCGCCATGTCCTGTCCAGCCGGGTTTCCAGCCGGCGCCATGTACTGTCCAGCCGGCCTTCGTGCCGGCACCATGTCTTTGTTTGGACTTTTTTCTATGTATCACGTTTTTGGTCATGTTTGAATAGTTATGTTTTATGTCACAGTCTGTGTAGTCTTGTTTGTTCCTTGAGGAGCATCAGGATGCTGCTCCTTAAGGAGGGGCTTCTGTCATGGTTCTGCCCCACCTTGTACTGCTCTCTTAGTAATCGTTCATATTGCAATACTCCTGGTTTTCCTAATTTGTCGATGCAAATGACAGTCAGTATAATTTTCAAGTAATCAACAGTTAGGGTACATTTGGAATTTTATTGAACAAACCTCCCACTGACAACAGTATTTATTTAAAAAATGAAAAACTCAAAATGCACTGTTCCAAATTATTATGCACAACAGAGTTTGAAAACATTTCATAGGTTGTAAAAAACTGAAAATGGTCATTTGTTGAATTTGCAGCATTAGGAGGTCATATTTACTGAAATCAAAAGCTATTTCAATCAAAAACATCCTAACAGGGCAAGTTACATGTTAACATAGGACCCCTTCTTTGATATCACCTTCACAATTCTTGCATCCATTGAACTTGTGAGTTTTTGGATAGTTTCTGATTGAATTTCTTTGCAGGATGTCAGAATAGCCTCCCAGAGCTGCTGTTTTGATGCTAACTGCCTCCCACCATCATAGATCTTTCGCTTGAGGATGCTCCAAAGGTTCTCAATAGGGTTGAGGTCAGGGGAGGATGGTGGCCACACCATGAGTTTCTCTCCTTTTATGCCCATAGCAGCCAATGACACAGAGGTATTCTTTGCAGCATGAGATGGTGCATTGTCATGCATGAAGATGATTTTGCTACGGAAGGCATGGTTCTTCTTTTTGTACCATGGAAGAAAGTGCTCAGTCAGAAACTCTACATACCTTGCAGAGTTCATTTTCACACCTTCAGGGACCCTAAAAGCCCACCAGCTGTCTCCCCATGATTCCAGCCCAAAACATGACTCCGCCACCTCCTTGCTGACGTCGCAGCCTTTTGGGACATGGTGGCCATCCACCAACCAATCCACTACTCCATCCATCTGGACCATCCAGGGTTGCACGGCACTCATCAGTAAACAAGACTGTTTGAAAATTAGTCTTCATGTATGTGTGGGCCCACTGCAACCGTTTCTGCTTGTGAGCATTGGTTAGGGGTGGCCGAATAGTAGGTTTATGCACAACTGCAAGCATCTGGAGGATCCTACACCTTGAGGTTTTCGGGACTCCCGAGGCACCAGCAGCTTCAAATACCTGTTTGCTGCTTTGCAATGGCATTTTTGCAGCTGCTCTCTTAATCCGATGAATTTGTCTGGAAGAAACCTTCCTCATTCTGCCTTTATCTGCACGAACCCTTCTGTGCTCTGAATCAGCCACAAATCTCTTCACAGTACGATGATCTCGCTTAAGTTTTCGTGAAATATCTAATGTTTTCATACCTTGTCCAAGACATTGCACTATTTGACGCTTTTCGGCAGCAGACAGATCCTTTTTCTTTCCCATATTGCTTGAAACCTGTGGCCTGCTTAATAATGTGGAACGTCCTTCTTAAGTAGTTTTCCTTTAATTGGGCTCACCTGGCAAACTACTTATCACAGGTGTCTGAGATTGATTTCAGTGATCCAAAGAGCACTGAGACACAATACCATCCATAAGTTTAATTGAACAATATAAAATTAAATGTTTACGACACTTAAATCCAATTTGCATAATAATTTGGAACGCAGTGTAGTGGCAGTGCCATGACAGAACCTCTTGTTTTATGTGGAGAGTGACGTTTTGTCCCTGTTGGTCTTCCACTCTCCGGTGTGGCGTCTCTGTTCCCGCCCTTTCGTCTCCTCGTTATTGTTTGTTAATTAGTTCATGCCCCGCACCTGCTTCCTCTTGATTTGTCCCCTTTATAATGCCCTTGTGTCTTCTGTCTCGTGCTGGATCATTGTTCTGTTGCGTTGTGTTTGTCTTCGTGGTGAGTTCTTTTTGTGTAGTTAGTTTAGTTTACAGTGTTTATGTCAAATGTTATTATTTTCAGTCTAGTTAGTTCCTGTCCGTGTTGCTATGTTTTGTTATGTTCCCCCTCGTGGGTCCTTGTTTTGTGTTTTTAGTTATTATTAAAGTTTGTGTTAACCCCTTACCCGCTGTCTGCATTTGGGTCCTCTGTCCTTGTCTCTGTGTCTCACCCTGAGAACCGTGACAAGTATATGGTTAAGGTACAGTTTGAATTTAGTCCCAGTTGCCATGACTACAAATATGCAATTGCTTCTCTTCAACCCTTTTGGGGTTTTTCATATTGACCTGCTTGGTAGACATTTTGCAGTCCCTCTTTAAATTCATGGTCATTGAAGTTTATGGTTATAAATAATGATAGCTTTCTCATTCATCTTCTCAACGATAAAATTCCAAATAAATACGAAAAATGTTCACAACAATGACAATATTGATTCTGACAGAAAGGGTGATGTACGGTGGACCACTAGTGCACTTGACATCGAAATTTAAAAAGCAAATATAAGTTCACAACACAACGGAATCGAGTCGCAACACAACGGAATCGAGTCGCAACACAACGGAATCGAGTCACAACACAACGGAATAGAGCCACAACACAACGGAATAGAGCCACAACACAACGGAATAGAGCTACAACACAACGGAACCGAGTCACAAGACAACGGAAATGCTCCCGACCACTAGGGGGCACTTTCGGCATGATAAATTAGGTCATGCCGGGTAGGAGGTGCGAGTTTTGCTGGGGGTTGTTTTAGTGGTTTTGGTAGCCTGTTTTGCTTGTGTAAAGCATTTAAAAGGAAAGTGTGCTCTACTGTGGAAAAACTGAATGTCAATGGCAAACAATCTCATATGAACAAATTTGCACAGCGCTTTTGAATGCTTGATTTTGGCTAGTCATGACATTCTAATGTATGTTATGGCCCTTTCACCAGACTTGGCAGTTGGACAGAGTTGCTTTTACGCTGTGTGTGTGTGTGTGTGTGTGTGTGTGTGTGCGTGTGTGTGTGTGT
>NC_079891.1:14221621-14223803 GCF_024868665.1 Triplophysa rosa | reverse complement strand
GCATTGCTGCTGTCTCTCATAGTGAAAATGTCTCTGGGCGGACGTTCAAGGTCACTAACCAGCCTTAAGTTGATGTATATTAATTTTTGCGGTAATGACAATACTAATGACGCTCATTTTAGGCACAGTTTACTATGACATTTTCGCGTATCGTGTATTTTAACTTGCAAATCAACCCACTCTGTATTCTTTATTTAAATCTCTGTATTTGTCTTCTTTTTGTTAGGTCATATAACTTCGGGAATTCCATTATTAAAACTATGTTCTCCGTGTTTTGAGCTCACTAAAATGTTGATAGGTTAAAGCCAGCGTGGATGCCGTTCACAAAAAGAGCGCTTGCGAAGAGTCGTGCCAGTGGAAGGATTTGGGCACCGCTTGCGCACCACCTCCTGCCGCCAACGAAACCCTCGCGTTTTGCAGCTTACCGCATGTCTCCCACTGGAAATGAGCTATAGACATTCACGACTGCCGCTCAAAACTAATAACAGAGGATAATCCCGGTGACTTCGAATACACCTTTACACAAAATCATATATACTGTAAATACACCATAAATGAGGCACATGTGAAAACAATGACACTAATGAGAAGCAACAGGTGAAAACAACTCAACTCAACTTTATTTATATAGCGCTTTTACAATTTTAATTGTTACAAAGCAGCTGTACATGAGACATATTGACTATAAGCAAAATAATTAAAGTTGTACCTGCAAAAACAAGAAAAGGTTGAAAACACAGAAGACAGACAGTGTGTGTGTAAGGGTACAGAAGAACATACAGTCTTGTTTTAAACATGGCTAAGCAATCAAATTTCGATCCAGCGATCAAAACACGTTGTATTTTTTATTATTATTTTGATTAAAGTACTTTTCAACTTTAAAGGTCTTTGCACATACAGTCCGAAATTGTCGTATGCGTTTTTTTCGTATTTGGCTCTCGTTTGTACTGTGTCTCTGAATGGTTAAAAAAGGCTACTCAAAATGCTTGACGGATGCAAAAAACGCAGAAAATCGAACCTGGTCCGAATTTTTTTATGACGGACGAAAATATCGGAGGCAGTGTGTAAATGTGATTGACACAACGTGAGGTCATATTTATTTTTTAACCTCTAAAACAATTAACGCATAACCAAGTGTAAATAAACGTGAGCATTGCGGTTTTATGACTAACGAAACGGGAATATAATGCAAGCTTGCTCATCTATATCAGTAAATAGATCAATAGATTTGTTGGTTTAGCAGAAAGTCCAGTCGTCATCAGTAATTTAATGTGTTAATGTGTATAGTGGTCTGAAGCAGTCGTGTGCTGTTTTCTGACTAGAATCCGCTACAGTTGAAAGAAAAAGTCTTAGAATGTTTGTCCTCGGCTTTAATATTCAGCGTGAAAATCCTTAATGCTCTCCCGGATCTCTCTCCCGCTGCTGTCTGCACTGAACCAAGCACGGTAGTGCCGAATGTGCCCATAAAAATATAGAACAATAATAAGAACTTTGGTGCCCCCTAGTGGTCGGGAGCATTTCCGTTGTGTTGTGGCTTTATTCCGTTGTGTTGTGGCTTTATTCCGTTGTGTTGTGAACTTATATTTGCTTTTTAAATTTCGTTGTCATGTGCACTAGTAGGCCACCGTAGTGATGGGTATAGCTGTCATGGATTTCTGGGAAAATCCATCCCCTATATATAGCCATTGCCTTAAGAAGCTTAGTCTACAACTGTTGACAAAATACTACCTTTTACATGTTATTTTTGTACAAAAAGGATCTCACGTGCAACAAAATTCCATGTTACGTGCTTATTATCACAGAGAAATTGATATTTTCAGCCATCAGGCACACACCACCCCTCCCCCATAATCTACTCTACTGCAAGCCAGCAGGGCATTATTGGCTCTGGTTAACTGGGCTGCACCTCCAAGTTCTGTGTGAAAAAATTAAGTATAGTTCTGTACTACTCACCATCAAGAGGACATTGTATCAGATCCAAAACCCCTGCTGTTTCTTTTAGCTTTTCAGATTAAAAGCAGCAGGCCTTAATTCCAGCATCTTGCTTATCTGTGACATCTGAACTGTCAAGGTTAACTGGATGTATCCTCCATTTTTTGCACTGGTGATCCTGTAAGTGAGCGATGACTTTTTGCAACTGAAGAAATATGTATATTGTTTTTCAATGAAATGTGGGAGTAAT
>NC_079891.1:14214455-14220763 GCF_024868665.1 Triplophysa rosa | reverse complement strand
TGATAATGAGTATCAGCTGTACGCGCACCGGTCCCGCATGTCTCACGGGGGAGCTCGGGAGCATAAGAGGACGAGCGACGGGACTGCCGACGAGAGAGGACCGGGCCCGGAAGTGTTAAGTTTTGTTTATGTTCGTGTGGCCGGCAGTCGTCCGTGAGGGGCTGCTGGCCTGTTTTTACTGCTGTTTATTGTTTATTTATTTTTGATTAAAGTGTTTGAATGTTCACCGGTTCCTGCCTCCTTCCTTCCGTTTTATTGAGCTTTGCTACAATATTATATATACATATATATTTGTATTTTTTATTTTTGTACTCTTTTCTCCACTACATTTGAAATAACTAATGCAATTACACATTACATTTTGCATGGCACCTAACTTATTTTGAAGCAGTTTATTTCTGCTACCGAAGAAGCAATATTGCCATTTACAGAGCATTGAAGGAACTATATCTTGTGCATTTTGCCCTAATTTACTGAAACTTGTCAACATGGCTTCTTTATGAGACTGCATTATCAGGTAGTTGTCAATCATTGACGGTTTATATGCAACATTTGAGGTATCATTCACGTCTGTAGAAAAAAATGTGCATGACAGGTTATGTTTCAAAGTTTAAAACAAACAAAAAAAACCTAAAGTTTCAGTACAGCAAGTATGAGCAGAAGTAACTTTGGTTCCCCTTCATTCGGTCTCTCGAATTTGTGTTGAGAGACAGACTGGGGTTTGATCTTGAGAACCTATCATCTCCAAGAGGAATTTTAAAACGCCAATGGGCTTGGTGAATGGCACACGCATGCCAGTCCCCGCCCTGACTACTCAGGCGACCATTCACTCATCCTTTGTTCTTCGGAACCTGCGTGACACATATGTCAACCGCTTATCTCTTCGAGATTCTAAGACTCTTCCAGATGGCTGGATTTACGACGCAGAGCAGCGGACTTCTCCTTCTCAACAGTGGACTTCCCCCTCTCGACAGCAGACTTCCCCTGGGCATCTCGGCAGCGAGCTACAGATCTAAAAGAGCAAATTTCTCACAGTTGTGAGCATGTCTCGCAGCTGTGTCCTTGGGTGTGACAGACTCGTCCCAGAGTCAGACGGGCACGACACCTGCTTCACATGCTTGGGGCTCAAGCATGCTGAGGCAGGATTTGTTGATCTGGCATGTTCCGTGTGTGAGAACATGGCGATTAAGGTGTTGCGGTCACGGCTGGCTACGTTCTTTGTGAGCGCTGACGCCACCCCGTCTGCTTCCCAGGCGAACCCAGCGACTGCCGCTTCGGCGAGGTCGACCGCTTCGGCAAGCAGCGGGGGTGATTTGGGGGTACCTATGGATGTCGCTCCATCAGCTTCGGCTTCGCGGACCACCCATACCCCAGCATGCTCACCTGGTTTGTTCCCGATGGGCGGCGGTGGACCGTCCCATAACGGGCTCACTCAGCAGAGGGATGAAGATGAACTCTCTGTCATAGCATCGGACAGCTACCTCCTGGAATCAGATGCGGAAGACCTCTCGGAGCTCCCGCCCCCGCGAGCATCGGGTTGCAGTGCGTAACACCACCCTCCCCGAAACGCACGTGGCTGGATTCATTCTGGGGACGGAGGGTGGTCCGCCCCAGTTCCATTTTTCCCGGAAGTGCATGAGGAGCTCACTATTTCCTGGAATGTGCATTCTCGGCACGTTCCCGGCTAGCAGGCTCAGGTGCTGTTACTTCCCTGGATGATGGGGCGGCCAAGGGCTATGTCGACAACCCCCAGGTGGAGCGTGCAGTCGCGGTGCATCTGTTCCCGCAGATAGCTGCCACCTTGAGGGGTCAAGCTAGACTTCCTTCCAAAGCTTGTAAGCTTTCTTCAACACTCGTGTCGAAGGCTTACAATGCTGCGGGGTCAGGCCGCTTCCCCCCTATGGCGGGGTTGGGGTGCCGTGTGCAACGGGCACGCAGTATCGGGGCAGTGGACGGGTCCCCGGCTGTGCTGGCACATCAACTGCCTACAGTTGCTGGCTGTCCTTTTGGCACTGAGGAGGTTCCAACCCCTCGTGCAGGACAAACACATGCTGCTCCGGTCGGACAGCACGACTGCCATGGCATACATCAATCACCAAGGTGGCATACGCTCACGGCAGGTGTCATGACTCGCCTGACGCCTTCTCCTCTGGAGTCAGTAGGTGATCAAGTCCCTGCGAGCCACCTTCATCCCGGGCAACCTGAACCAGGCAGCCGATGCGCTCTCTCGTCAGGGGACACCCCGTGGAGAATGGCGACTCCATCCCCGGCTGGCTCATATGGGAGCGGTTTTGCCAGGCGCAGGTGGACCTATTTGCCTCCCCGAACTCCACCCATTGCCCACTTTGGTACTCCCTGACCGAGGGGCCCCTCGGCATGGATGCCTTAGCACACAGCTGGCCGCGGTACAAGGGGAAGTACACCTTCCCCCCAGTGAGCCTCCTTGCACAGGTCCTGTGCAGGTCCTGTGCAAGGTCAGGGAAGAGGCACATCAAGTACTGCTAGTTGCGCCCTACTGGCCCAACCAGACTTGGTTCTCAGACCTGGTGGCTCTGATGACAGTTACCCCCATGCCGATTCCCCTTACGAAGGACCTTCTGTTGCAGAGGAAGGGCACGGTTGGCACCCCAAGCCAGGCCTCTGGAATCTCCACGTCTGGCGCCTGGATGGGAGACCGTCCAGCAGACTAGAGCCCCCGCCACTAGGCATTTATTCGCTTATAAGTGGTGTCTCTTCTCGTCCTGGTGTTCTTCCCGTGGGGAGAACCCATGGAGTTGCCTGATCGGGTCAGCGTTGGCCTTCCTACAAGAGAGACTCGAGAGCAACCTCTCCCCATCCATGTTGAAAGTGTATGTAGCCGCTATTGCCGCTCATCACGATCTCGTGGAGGGTAAGTCTCTCGGCCAACATTACCTGGTCACCAGGTTCCTTAGGGGCGCGAGAAGGGTGAATCCACCTCGACCGCGCTCCGTACCCTCTTGGGACTTTAATGTGGTCTTACAGGACCTTGGTACGGCCCCTTTCGAGCCCCTCAGAGATGCCAGTCTACCTAATCTAACAATGAAGACGACACTCTTGCTGGCGCTCGCTTCTATCAAGAGGGTGGGGGACCTCCAGGCATTCTCTGTGTCCCATGGGTGCCTAGAATTCGGTCAGGTTACATGCCCAAGGTTCCCACCACTCCCTTTCGGGACCAGGTGGTGAACCTGCAGGCGCTCCCCTCCAGGGAGGAAGACCCTACCTCCAACGTGTTATGTCCAGTACGTGCACTGCGCCTCTGCTTGGACCTGCACGCAGAGCCTTAGAAGCTCTGAGCAGCTCTTTGTCTGTTTTGGGGGACAGCACAAGGAGACGGCTGTCTCCAAACAGAGTTTGGCGCACTGGATTGGGGATGCCATTGCTTTGGCATACCAGTCCCAAGATCGCCCGTGCCCTCTTGCAGTGAGAGCCCACTCCACCCGGGGTATGGCCTCCTCGTGGGCACTGGCTCAGGGCTCCTTTCTGGCAGACATATGTAGTGCTGCGGGTGTACCTTGCCCAGTACCTTCGCGAGGTTTTACATTCTCCGCGTGGAACCAGTGTCAGCCCATGTTTTACACGCTACCGGCGTGTGAGGTCGGCAACTGGGTTGGGCGTATGCATGCGACAGCGCCCTCTCCAGGCGAGTCTTGTGTGCTATTTTAGCCTCCTTACTTCCCCCCTTAGGGCGAAGTACAGGCATTCCATCCATCACTAAGCATTGGCAATTGTGGTAACAGACCGGGCGGAGCGGTCTGTTGTAACCAAGTCCAGTACTGGTAGAGTCACCCCTGCTCAGGTGGACCCCTATACTCGGACTGTTGCCCCATACGTAGTGACTCCCCTGCAGGGTCGTCCCGTATGTTGAATTCTCACTCTTGGTTCTCCCTTTTATACCCGTATGCACGGGGCGGGGATTAGCGTGCTTGTGCCATTCGCCAAGCTCATTGTCGTTTTAAAATTCCTCTCGAACATGATAAATTCTCAAGATCAAACCCTAGTCTGTCTCTCAACACAACGTCTCGTTCCCTCCATCTGGGAACGGAGGTTAAAGTCATAAGTGAGACGTTCTTGCTTTATCAGGCACAACATTTTCTTATACCCCATTGCTTGTTAGGTAATGTTTAGTCATGATAGGTTACTCAAGCTCTGCCTGATGTACTTTGCATTCTCCAAACATATATGGCTTTTAGGCTTCAATGGGAGCTTTTGGGACAGACACTACATTTTATAAATAGGTTGTCCAAGGATTTTCCCTCCTCACATATCTCCCATCTCAACCTGACATATTGAGGTAACCTTGAATTCATAACAGAGTTCTTTGTAATTCAGTTAGACCAATTTAAATGATTATACTGTTGAGTATACTGTTGAGTCAGAATCAGAATTAGTCCAATTTAATTCAACATTTGCAACACGGTGGGCTTGAGATAAATGCAAAGTACCTCCAGTAAGTCACTACTGTGCCCTATTGATTCATTCATTGAAATAAATGTGTTCTGGAGATGAAACAGCTTGAATTATTCTCAATTTACCAAATGGACAACACAAAAATATAGGATATACATTTTGTACTTTGGAAAGGTAAAGAGCAAGAGTAAAAATGGAAATAGAAGAGGTAGAATATAACCTTAAGAGTAATGAAAAGAGATGTGTTTTATTAAAGCTTTAAAAAGAGAAATTAATATTGCATTTGGCAATATAAAGTAGTGTTCTACAGCAGTTGTACTACAGAATCCATGTATGTCCATATTTACATTTACATTTAGTCATTTAGCAGATGCTTTTTCCAAAGCGACTTACAGATGAGGTAAACAATGGAAGCAATTGGAACAACATAAGGACAACAAAAAGCATAAGTGCAACAACAACAAAAATAGAATCCTTATACTTTCCCTTTACTTATCCTTTATAAAACTTTTGTCTGCTGTAGCCAATGTGATCTATTGTTTTCAAAGTTGCAGAGACTCTAAAACATTGGCCTTTGCACTAGATCTTTTCAAAGATTGTAAACAACCTGTCAGAATACAGAAAAACAGATCACTCAATACAAATGTGTCCTTGTAGAGTTCTGAATAATTCAGTGTAAGGCAATCTGCACCTGCAACTGCAGTACCATGGCTATCCTCATTGGAGTGTCCCCAGAAGATTTTTAAGTCGAATAAGCTGAGGCCAATGAATGGGAAAAGTGTTTTTTTTAAATGGTGAGGCTTCCTTGCTGTTTCGACGCCTGAAAAAAATGGCTAGACTGTAATTTATCATTGATGAAGGAAGGACAGTCTCACACACAGTGTCTCTGACTTGAATCCATACGTTTTATATAATCAAAATTGCCAAAGCAGTGTTTCAGTCATTTAATAAATATACTTACAAAATATGGGGGGCAACAGGAAATTATTATATGAAATCTGAACATATTTTCAGAAATCCTGCATATAGAGTCTGAAAATATGAATTTAAATACTGAAAAAATATTTTGTTTTAATGACGAAAGTGTGCTTGGGTCCAGATTGTAGTGTTAGTGCAGGCCCACGGGAGGTGGGGAGGGGTACAATTGTGTTCGGGGCAACCATGCCTGGTATGAGCATGACCTAAGGAGACAAATGAGAACTAATTAACAACACTAGGAATATCAAACAACACATGAATGATAATAACTGAACATAACTGACACTATAGGAGTTAGGACTTATACAGTAGGAGTTCTTTGAATAGTTTCTTGTGCCATATTTTGTGGGATAACAGAGACCTAGCTGCCCTAAATACAATCATAATGAAATGTTAAGCAATGCAGCTCAAGATATAGTGAGATAATTACTTTCAATCACATTGCGAACTTAAGACAGTTGCCTGAAAGGCATTGAGTTCTCCAATCAAGAGTGTGTCTTATACATAAACATGAATCCATACAAGACATGTTCAGATCTTAAAAAGTGAAGTTTGAAATGTCACAAAGATATAAAGTAATGAAACGGCATCAAAAAATTAAAGAAACAATATCAGCATGCAATCCAGCCAACACTGGCTTTTCTTCCTAATGGCTTTGAGCTTTCTCCTTGCACTTCCCTGTGGGAGAATATCGTCTTGGTTACGGATGTAACCTCGGTTCCCTGATGGAGGGAACGAGACGTTGTGTCGAACCGACAGAATGGGGTTTGTCTTGAGAACCTATCATCTTCTGAGTATTTAGAAAAGGCCAATGAAAATTGGCGAATGAAATTTGCATGCCGGGCTCCTCCCCGGATGTCCGGGTATAAGAGGGAAGCCGGCGTGCTCATTCATTCACCTTT
>NC_079891.1:14196159-14203393 GCF_024868665.1 Triplophysa rosa | reverse complement strand
TGAGCCTTAATGCACGTCATTGTGAAGGGCTGTTCCTCTCATACACTCTACTGATGGTTTAAGCTGGATAAATCATTGCCAAAGCAAACGAGACCACTGACAGGGGTCTTACTCTGTCTACCTAATTTTGGGCCCTTCGAATGAATCGCAGATGTGAGAAAACATTGTGTCGATGCACACCGGCGCTTTTATGTGCACGTTCGACTCGAAAGTCAAAGAGCTTTGGGCTGTTTAAGCGTCTGTCGCACAGCCGCTGGCCTCAAATGAGGCAGTCATCTCCGAGACGGGGTCCCCCGGGGCGCCGGGTGGAGACCGGGTCTTCGGGCAGGCTTCGGGGGCGTCGGGCAGGCCTCCCTCAAGATTAGGCTGCAAGGGGAACGCGTAGGCGTTCTGAGGATGGAGGCGAGGCCAGTGGGAAGCCCCGCCCAAAATAGGTTACAAGGGGCACGCGTAGGCCTCTCGTGTACGTCGGGGTCCGGAGCCGGCCCGTAGGCTGCAAGGGGGTTGCATAGGCACTCTTCGGGAGGCCCGGTTGCAACCTGATCGGCGCGCGCGGCTTAGGCTGGGACCGTACGTCGAGTCGCCCCCTCGTGGTTGTGCCCGAGAGAGCGCCTAACCCTTCGTTCCGTGACTCAAAAATTAGGCACTTTGGGCATTTTTCTGGGTTCCCCCGGGCGTCGCCCCATGACGCTTCCGTTCGATCGCGGGAGCTCTCCCCTTCGTTTCGGCACCGCCGGGCGACCTGGGAAAAATTTGGGGTCGTCGGCGCCCAGCGTCCATAACTAGCCGTCCGGCGCGTGTCGACTAAGTTACACAATACGTTTGATGGCCTTAGACATGAAAGTACGCGTCCTTCAGGTCGATTGCCATGAACCAATCCTGACGCCTGACGGACGTCAGGATGCGCTTCTGCGTGACCATCCTGAAAGGCAGCTTGTGTAGGTGTCTGTTCAGAACACGCAGATCCAAGATAGGGCGCAACACTCCGCCTTTCTTGGGGACAATGAAGTATGGGCTGTAGAACCCGCTGAACATCTCGGCCGGTGGGACGGGCTCGATCGCTCCCTTCACCAGAATGGAGGCGACCTCCGTCCGCAGTACAGGTGCATCTCTGCCTCTGACTGAGGTAAAAAGGACGCCCCGGAACTTGGGTGGACGTGTAGCGAACTGAATCGCGTAGCCGAGACTGATCGTCTTCCTCAGCCAGCCTGACAGTCTGAGAAGCTGAGCCCAAGCTCCCAGATACTGAGACAGGGGGACTAGAGGTTTGATCTGCTTGATCGCCCCCGCGGAGGGTGGTTCGATGGCTAGCAGTATGGATTCCTTGCCTGGGAGGACCCCCGGGGAGGAGATCGGCTCTGCTGTTTTTCCTGCCTGGCGATTGTCCAGCTCAACGCACTGTCTGTCTGAGAGTGCTGAAGGCTGGTGTTTATACTCGACATTGCGCTTCGCCGTGACACAACGTCGAGTTGCTGTCCACCGTCGACCAGAGGGTGGGAACGGCTGAGAAAACCCAGAGAGAGAGGAAGCTCTTTTTGTGAGGAAGTGGGCGCTGGCCCCCCAGGGGGGATCAGCTGATGGTAGGATGGGGCAGGAACCGTCCCTATCCGACCCAGCGATGGAGTGGCTCGAATCGGGCCCGGTGGTAGTCTCAATCTCCCTGGGGTCTCTCCGTCAGGGCCGCTTCTGCTTCCGCGACGGCTGCTGACGGGGAGGCGGTTTCCTCTTCGACGTCCTTTTCCGGGAGGCAGCCTGAGAAGGGGGCACTGGAGCCGGAACCGGAGTCGAAGAGGGCTGAGGCTGCTGGGAAGCAGATGCCGCTCGGGATCTCGAAGGCCTGACGGCAGCCGAGTCACGGTGGGGCAGGATGTGTCTGATTGCCTCCGTCTGCTTCTTCACCGTCGAGAACTGCTGAGAGAAATCCTCAACGGTGTCACCAAACAGCCCTCCCTGCGAGATGGGGGCGTCAAGAAAGCAAACCTTCTCGGCGTCCCGCATCTGCGCAAGGTTAATCCAGAGGTGCCTCTCTTGGACCACCATGGTGGACATCGCCCGACCCAAGGCCCGTGCCGTCACCTTAGTTGCCCGTAGAGCAAGATCGGTGGCGGTACGGAGTTCCTTCATTACCGTTGGGTCGGTCTTACCCTCTTGGAGCTCCTTCAACGCCTTGGCCTGATGGACCTGCAGGATGGCCATGGCGTGGAGGGAGGAGGCGGCCTGACCCGCAGCCGTGTAAGCCTTCGACCCCAGCGATGCCGAAAACTTACACGCCCTGTATGGGAGTCTAGGCCGAGCCCTCCAGGTGGCCGCTGTCTGCGGGCACATGTGCACCGCGACAGCACGCTCCACCTGGGGTATCTCGACATAGCCACCGGGCCGCCCCACCTTCGAGGGAAGTAAGGGCGACTGAGCCTTTCTGATTGGAACTGGCTGTGAGGGGTGCGTTCCAAGTCTTACTCAGCTCCTCATGCACCTCCGGGAAGAACGGGACCGGAGCTGGGCGCGGCTTGGAGCCGCGCTCAGACCCCAGTTACCACGTATCCAACCGCGAGCGCCTTGGGTAAAGGCGGTGCTGTGCACTGCAGCCCAATGCTCGCGGCGGCCCGGAAGAGCATGGTTGACATCTCAACATCCGTCTCTTCCTGGGCTCTACCTCCCCGGGGGAAGGAGCTCCGAGGAATCGTCGGAGTCGGATGCCAAAAGATCGCCCTCCGATGCTGTGATCGACATCTCATCTTCGTCACGCACTTCCGAGTACGTGGCGGAGGAACAAGACGGGGTAGGACCGTCTTTTGAGGGATGGTCAGACGAGCGAGACGGGGCGTGAACGGTCCGTGAGCCTGTGGCTGGCGGGTTAACGTTCACATTGATCCCCATATCACCCCCGGTGTTAACCGAAGCGGGCAGCAGGGCCGTAGTCACTGCCGTCACGGATCGGGTAACAGACGAGGTGGTGGCTTTATCCATAAAGAATACCACCACCCGTGACCGCAACGTCTGGATAGGCATCCGCCCGCAGTGCGGGCAGGATGTATCCACGAAGGCTGCCTCAGCGTGCCGGAGACCCAAACACCTGAGACAGACATCGTGTCCATCCCCTTCCTCAATGAGCGTGTCGCACCCAAGAGAACAGCGGGACATGCCACGCTGGAGAAATTTGCTCTTTTGGAAAAAAGGAAATATTGCTCAGACACTTCTGGAACTGCCGAGATGCCCAGGGGAAAGTCGCTGCAGGAAGGGACCGTCCACTGCACCACGTCATAGATTCCAGCAGGATAGGACCAGCAAAGATCTGGAAGATCAGCGAAGATCTGGAGATGCTCATCAGATGCTTAGGCTCTGAAGAACAAAAGGTGAATGAATGAGCACGCCGGCTTCCCTCTTATACCCGGACATCCGGGGAGGAGCCCGGCATGCAAATTTCATTTGCCAATTTTCATTGGCCTTTTCTAAATACTCAGAAGATGATAGGTTCTCAAGACAAACCCCATTCTGTCGGTTCGACACAACGTGGAGAGACCGACAGAAAGGGAACTTTATAATTCAGTGGCATCACTTTATTTATGCCTATTGAAAAATGGTCTTTTGTTGAATATCCAGAACAACTCAAAGTTGCTTTATCAAATAGTACATTGTACATGCTCACAAGGTGAAAAATCAAATATCGGTTGCTTTTTGTCACATGACATGCGATGCGCAACTTCTGAAAAGTTGAAATACTTTTTACCTCAATGTGACACCAACGTGCGTAGAAAAAGGTGTGTGTTACAGCGCATGTGCGTTCCGAACGTGTGACTCGAATGTGCTTACCTCGCGTCTACATCACACAAAAGTCGCAAAATGTGAATGGCGGCACATTGATAATGTCAAATTCCATTGGCTCTTGCATCTCTCACGAGTAGTCATCATATTTTGTGTTTTGTCACCACGCATATGACTAATCATGAGAAACACGAGAACCAATGAGCTTTCCTGAGATGTCTGTTATTGTCTATACATCCACAATGTAACATTCAATATATTCATTGTTTTCCCGCCCAAAGGGATAGTTTTACCTCAGAAACAGACATTAATTAACCAACCGGAGTTATATGAAATACTTTTATGATGGATAGATGGATGGATGGATGGGTGCTCTTTTTAGAGGTTTCAGATCTACAGCTTAATGGCATTACAATTCTAGCCAGGATATTTGATAACTCTGAATTGTGCTCAACTGAACAATTGATGTCACATACAGCTGGGATGGCATGTGGGCAAATAAATTATGAGAGAACGTTCACATTTGGGTGAACTATTCCTTTAAGACACGAGACTGTATCTCATTACTCTTTTAGTTACTCTTATGTGCATGCTAGTGAGAACTTTCAGTAGTCATGCTTTAATTATCGGACATCTAATTCCACACTACAGCCAATTAGATTGACAAGTTTTCAATGTCCACAGAGCAGACTGCAGAGGTGACATCTGACTGCTGTCTTGGACGTTCACTCCTGCAGATATTTGATAGTCCAAGGCCTGAGCTGTGGTTCTTTTATTGTCTAAATCGCCATATCCAGAAGCCTAACATGTGTTGAGGCTTTGCAACAAAGAGGGACAAAAGCAGGAGAAAAGCCTATTTATGCAGGTTTTAGAATATGGAAAGAGCATTTCAAAGGTAAAATATGCTCTCGCTTTAGACTTCTTGTGATTTCTACCCAACCAACATTTTCAGAATCTTGTTTATAATAAAACTAAGAAAACTTTGGTATTTTCAACCAAAGGAAAAAGTTACAAAGGGGTCACTTGGCTTAGAGCGATATCTTGGGCATAACTGTGTTTTTCAAGAGCATATTGGTAGATTTCTGTGGATTTTATCCATGAATATTCACATATACATTCTCCTTATTCCTTTCTTAATATTTTAAAATGTTTGATTTGGTTCTTAGTTCTGTTTTCAAGAGAAGATAATTATGAAGAATTTTGGTAACCAACAGCTTAGCTGTTTGGTTACCAAAAGTCTTCAAAATATATTTTGTGTTCCATAGAAGAGAGGAATTCATACAGGACTCATTCTTCATTGTCTCAATACATTAACAGAGCATTTAATTACTTTGACATAGTGTATGTAAGTTATGGTTGAGTGCAATGAGCCAGTAAAGGATCTGACACAGTAAGACTTCTTCCTTGTTAGCACGTGTATCATGTTGGTCCCTCAGTAGACGCTGTACATTAACAACAAACAGAAGACTTCTCAGGCTATTGTGGTGCTATGTGGTCAACAAGATCTCTATAGGATGTCTTTATTATCCTAATCTGAAAATGAGAATCTGTGCTTGGCACATACTGCAGCATGTACATGCAGATGGTACTCAAGCAGAATAAAACTTCTGCTGCTGCAGTTACCCCATGGCGATTTGTTAATGTGCATCTCCTACTCTTCACTGCTAATTAAAGAAAGACATCAGTTTCAACCAAGAAAGAAAATGTTCTGCCCTTTTGAAGTTTTCGAAAAACCTACTTCGTCCAATTTGTAGGAAAGTTGCTATGTAGCATCTATAGACACTCCTGACAAAAAAGTCATTAAGGCCCAGTTTCATAGACAAGGCTTAGCCTAAGTCAGGACTATTTAAGTCGCTTTTATTTAAATGCCTTAGGAACAACATCACCGATGTGCATCTTGAGACAAAACAATGGCACTGACATATTTTAAGATATGTCAGGGCAAGATATTTTCAGTTAAGACAGCTCAAAATTCCTTTTAGTCTGGGACTAGCCTTAAGCATTGTCTGTGAAACCGGGGCTAAATGTTTTTGATTGATCCAACGATTAGACCATCAACCAATTTGATGGGGATCACACCTACAGTATGACGCGGTATCTTTGCCTTATGTCATCATATGTCATATGTTTGTCATGGCTCTGCTTCCTTAGTCATGTTTTTCTTGGTCCTGTAGCAGAGCCATGACAAAGTCTTTGGTTATGTGTGGAGAGAAACATATTATTGTCCGTTTGACTATAATATACGTTCTCTCCAGTGTCTTGTCATTGGCCCCATTCCTCTCGTTTCCTCGTTATCTTTCCCTGAGTGTTTGATTACCCACACCTGCCCCATGTCGTTATCCCTCGTTTGTCAATCCCTATAAATACCCTCTTGTTTCTTTGTCTTGTGTTCGTGGATTATATGTATGTGAGTGTACTACGTTGTGTATGCGGTGTGTTTGTGGTGTTACCCTGGTTCCTGGTCTCTGCCTTGTCCTTGATGTGTGAGTTTTGTGTGTTTACCTTGTTTACCCTTTCGTGTTTTTTGTGAGACGTTTGGTCGAGTTTTTGAGTTAGGTTTTTGCTTCTTTTTGGTTTTACGTTTTGCCCCCACGTGGGAAGTCTTTTGTTTTGTGTATATATACTTCTTAGTTTCGTTTTTCCCCCATCGAGGGTGTTTAGTTTGTGTTTTTGTAAGTAATAAATATATCTTGTTTAACCCCTTCACTGCCTGCCTGCGCTTGGGTTCTTCAGCCACGAGAACCGTGACAATGTTGGTATCACCACAAACTTAACATGAGGGAACATGAGCAGTTTCGTCACAACGCTACTTAGTGGTCCAGAGAAATGAAAAATGCTAATAACTTTTGAAAACCTTTCTAAAACCATGAGAGTGGTCTTGCTAGAATCCTTGAAACTTGCAAAGGCAAACTTATTATGGTTCATGGAGGACATGTTCTGAGAGCACCTGCAAAATGCCCACAGTGGTCAAAATATATTTAGAAATTTATGAAAAAACTTGGCATGTTGTCATGGGACTTATATATTGAAATTTGCTGGCTTATGAAACCAATTTGGTCTTAGTGCCACCTACTTGCTGTCCAATTATATTAAAAAAATTCCAACTCTTCCTAGGGCGATTGTTAAATTTGGATGAAACATCCAGAGACACTCTGGACAAAAATCTGTGGAATTTGTGTGGACTGTTTAAAGGTTTTGTATACAGCATCATGAAAAATGATGGGAGTCTTCAGCCGGACCTAGTGCTCCAGACGTGGTAACCCCCCCTCCGTGGACTGTTCCGTCTGATGTATCCTCATGAATGGTTCCTACCTTGGCAACCCATGACCTCCGCAGGTGGACTCCCACCTTGCGGTTAACTCCTGCAGTCCGCACATTCCTCCCATGAGTTCTCCCCTGAAGGTGAGACCTTGTGGTGTCTCCACTAATTCCTCCCTACGGTAGGTAGTGGCCTCTGCAGCGTTTTTCCCCC
>NC_079891.1:14144112-14195303 GCF_024868665.1 Triplophysa rosa | reverse complement strand
TGTCATGGCTCTGCTTCCTTAGTCATGTTTTTCTTGGTCCTGTAGCAGAGCCATGACAAAGTCTTTGGTTATGTGTGGAGAGAAACATATTATTGTCCGTTTGACTATAATATACGTTCTCTCCAGTGTCTTGTCATTGGCCCCATTCCTCTCGTTTCCTCGTTATCTTTCCCTGAGTGTTTGATTACCCACACCTGCCCCATGTCGTTATCCCTCGTTTGTCAATCCCTATAAATACCCTCTTGTTTCTTTGTCTTGTGTTCGTGGATTATATGTATGTGAGTGTACTACGTTGTGTATGCGGTGTGTTTGTGGTGTTACCCTGGTTCCTGGTCTCTGCCTTGTCCTTGATGTGTGAGTTTTGTGTGTTTACCTTGTTTACCCTGTCGTGTTTTTTGTGAGACGTTTGGTCGAGTTTTTGAGTTAGGTTTTTGCTTCTTTTTGGTTTTACGTTTTGCCCCCACGTGGGAAGTCTTTTGTTTTGTGTATATATACTTCTTAGTTTCGTTTTTCCCCCATCGAGGGTGTTTAGTTTGTGTTTTTGTAAGTAATAAATATATCTTGTTTAACCCCTTCACTGCCTGCCTGCGCTTGGGTTCTTCAGCCACGAGAACCGTGACAATGTTGGTATCACCACAAACTTAACATGAGGGAACATGAGCAGTTTCGTCACAACGCTACTTAGTGGTCCAGAGAAATGAAAAATGCTAATAACTTTTGAAAACCTTTCTAAAACCATGAGAGTGGTCTTGCTAGAATCCTTGAAACTTGCAAAGGCAAACTTATTATGGTTCATGGAGGACATGTTCTGAGAGCACCTGCAAAATGCCCACAGTGGTCAAAATATATTTAGAAATTTATGAAAAAACTTGGCATGTTGTCATGGGACTTATATATTGAAATTTGCTGGCTTATGAAACCAATTTGGTCTTAGTGCCACCTACTTGCTGTCCAATTATATTAAAAAAATTCCAACTCTTCCTAGGGCGATTGTTAAATTTGGATGAAACATCCAGAGACACTCAGGACAAAAATCTGTGGAATTTGTGTGGACTGTTTAAAGGTTTTGTATACAGCATCATGAAAAATGATGGGAGTCTTCAGCTCCACTGCCGATGGAAATCAATCTGACAAGACTCAAAAATCATGATCATGGATGACATGATGTAACCATTACGGTATAACGTAAGTCAACAGAGTGGTGTGCTATAGCATTTCCATTACATCTTTTTTCATGAAACTCACTGTTTTCCCATGAGATATGTTACTGCATGCGACGCTGCACAGATCAATTGGCGTATGATAAAGAGCGACTCGACAGAATTCCTTTCGAATTGCTCTCACAATACTTTGATGTTATATGTCGATCAGTCTGTGCAGTGGCACATGAAGTCAAACACTACAGCACTAAATTTCTGCAGCAGTCCCTCATCACACAATAAATGTTACACTGGTCATTTTTTATTTATTTTTCTGGATTCAAACATTCGGGAAAACGTTGGAAATTAGGACTCTGCTAGTGGTTTTTGCTAAATGAAAAAATCTTATTCATTGTGGTTTTGATATAGTTTAGGTGTTAGTTAATATTATTATTATTATTATTATTAATAAAAATAAAAATGATTCAGTACTTATTTTTTGTAGTAACAATGCACACTGTAACAAAACATTTTAAAATAAAGTGCAACCCTGGACCTTTATCTCTCATTTCATTATTATGCTTTGGGAAAATGCTTTTATTTACAGCAACCCTATACTGTGGGTTAAAGTTATGCATTTTATCTGTTTGTGCGGTCCATGTAAGTTGAACCAACATTACCAGAGCCATGCTCTACAGAGATACAGATACAATAACCTTTTAATGTTCGCCAATTCATAGTTCATCTTGGGTTTTATTTCAGTTTATTACTGAACTCGGACAAAACAGAAGTGTTACTTATTGGACCGAAAACCGCCATACGTTACAACCAAGAATACTGCTTATATATTGATGGATTTTCCATAAAACCCTCGTCGTCAGCTAAGAATGTCTGCGTTCTATTCGATAGTAATCTGTCATTTGAGAGCCACGTCGCCAACACCTGTAAAATTGCGTTTTTCCATCTTAAGAATATATCTAAACTACGTCATATGCTGTCACTGTCAGATGCAGCGAAGTTAATTCATGCATTCATGACATCAAGACTAGATTACTGTAATGCACTGTTAGGTGGTTGCCCTGCAGGCTTATTACAAAAACTCCAACTGGTCCAAAACACGGCAGCTTGAGTTCTTACACGTACAAAAAAGTATGAACATATTAGCCCGGTTCTGTCAACCTTGCACTGGTTACCTATAAAGCATCGCATTAACTTTAAAATCTTGCTTATTACCTATAAAGCCCTACATGGTTTAGCTCCTCAGCACTTGAGTGAACTCCTCTTGTATTACAGTCCTTCACGTGCATTGCGTTCTCAGGCGTCCTGTCAGTTGGAAATACCTAGAATTTCAAAATCAAGTGCAGGTGGTAGATCCTTTTCCCGCACTGTAAAACTTTTCGATGTAAATTTACAGTAAAATACTGGCAGCTGGGTTGCCAGCCACATACTGTATTTTTACAGAACTATAGCTGTAAACAACATTTACAGTACTGGACTGTAATTACCAAATACAGTATCATACTGTTATCCTACAGTAACCCATTTAATTTTACGGTATTATACTGCATTGTCTACAGCAATATATTGTACTTTTCAGGGCTAACTGTAATTACTACTTTTAATACTGTAATTTAAGATTGAATAATCATTTGATATATTATACTTTTATTTTTCATAACATTTGTAAAAATAAATAAACACAACATACTCGGTTTTAAAACTTGATTTTTTTAAAGCAAATGTCAGAAAAATGCCCTTCATGAGCTTGTTAGCTAAAATGCCAGCTGACTTTTTTTATTACAAAACATTTAAGGTGCAGTAAACAGTTTTAAATTAGGTTAAAAAATGAAATGAAAATTACTCCATAATTTACTCATCGTCATGCCATCCTATAAGGCTTAAATAATATCCTGATTGTTCTTAGTTTTGTAATGCCATAAACAGGATGTCTGTTAATGTTATTATACATGTGCGTGAAACATAACGATGACTAAATAAGCTAAAAATATTAATTATTTTCTCACAAATGTATCAGTTCACTTTGGAAGACACGTATTATCCTCTGGATTACTTTTATGATGGATAGATGTGCTTTTTGGAGCTTCACAACAAATATCCCCAATATGTGGCATATCAAAAATCTAAGAAAAGCCAAAACATTATTTAATATATCTCTGTAGAAGAAAGTAAGTCATATACACATAGGATGGCATGAGGGTGAATAAATTATGAAGTAATTTTCATTTCTTGGTGAACTATTTCTTTAACAATGACACACTGAAACACTGAAAGCCTGGAAAACAACATTTTCACAGAGGAGAGGAAACCTGTGGGTTCAGCTCTTTTTGTACAACATGGCCAGTCTTCTTGGAAGTCCTTTCTTGACTTTTGATCCACCCCGGGACTGATATCAATAAATCATCTAAAAAGCAGGAAAAGACAGAAGTAAATATTATGTACATTTTTCATATTTATTTAGGAAAATAACCAAATAGGACTATTCATTCATGAATAGTGCAAATGAAGTTTTATATTGCACATAATGGTGCTCCTTGTCACAAGCTCAGTTCCCCGATCGACCACACCCCCCGTATCAGGCCGCACCGCCAGTTTCCCATGCACTCACTCCCCAATCTATCAAACTTTTGTGACTTCTATCATTTCATTTAATTGCAACCCTTGCATGTGTTTATTGCATACATGACTACATGACATTGTTAAATATGCAACTTTTTGTTCAGCCCTAGAACCAACTGTATGAAACATTTGTAAGTGAATACTACACAAATGTAAATATACTGTGAAGACAAGGTTAGTGACACAATCTACTCTAGATTAATATATATGATTTTAAGATATGCTAATATCTTACCTCTGAACAAACTCATGGGTGCATGCTAGGTCTTCCTGATACTTGAGGTTGAAACTGTAGAATAAGGCAAACAACTCTGCAAGGCCAGAGACGAAGTTANAGACTGTCAGGTCGGGCTGAGGAGGACGATCCGTCTCGGCTACGCGATCTCAGTTCGCCTACAGTCCGCCCAAGTTCGGGGAGTCCTCTCTTACCTCAGTCAGAGGCAAGGATGCCCCCGTACTTCGGGCCGGAGGTCGCCACCTTCTGGCGAAGGGAGCGATCGAGCCCATCCACCAGCCGAGAGTGTTCAAGCGGGTTCTTACAGCCCGTACTTCATTGTCCCCAAGAAAGGTGCGGAGGGTGCGCCCTATCTATGGATCTGGTGTCTGAACAGCACCTACACAAGCTGCCGTTTCAGGATGTCACGCAGAAGCGCATCCTGGCTCCGTCAGATGGTCAGGATCTGGTTCATGGCAATCGACCTGAAGGACGCGTACTTTCATGTTCGATCCTCCCTCGACGTCGGCCGTTCCGACGGTTCAGCTTTCGAGGGACGGGCATATCAGTACAGGGTCCTCACCTTCGGTCTGTCCCTGTCTCCACGGTCTTTACGAAGGTCTGGAAGCCGCCCTCCTTCCCCTCAGGGAAAGAGGTGTGCGGGTACTGAATATCTCGACGACTGGCTATCTTGGCACACTCGCGAGATCTGTTGTGTACACACAGGGACCTGGGCTCCGGCACCTAGATCGGTTGGGGCTACAGGTCAACTGGGAAAAGAGCAAGCTCTCCCCCGTGCAGAGATCCTCTTTCTCGGTATGGAACTCGACTCGTCTCCATGACAGGCGACTGACTCAGAGCCGCCCAGTCAGTTTGATGCCTGAAGGTTTCAGGCATCAACGGTCCCCCTAAACAATTTCAGAGGTCCTGGGTACTGGCATCCTTGGCGGGGGTGGTCCCCCTCGGGTTGATGCACATGGACCGCTCCAACACTGGCTCAGAGTCGGGTTCCTTGGAGAGGTGGCACACCGGCAGCAGGCGTATGGTCATCACGCCTTCTGCCGAGCACCCTACCCCCTGGTCTTCCATGACTTTTTGCGGACAGGAGTCCCCCTAGGGCAGGTGTCAAGGCACTCGTGTGACGACGGATGCCTCCCTGCAGGGTTGGGGTGCCGTGTGCAACGGCACGCAGTGTCGGGGGGATGGACGGGCCCCCCGCGCGTTGGCATATCAACTGCCTAGAGTTGTTGGGTGTGCTACTTGCATGAGGAACTCCTCTCTGCAGGGAGTCACGTGCTGGTCCGGTCGGACAGCACAGCTGCTGGCGTATATCATCGTCACTCACAGCAGCTAACAGACTCGCCCGCGCCTCCTCCTCTGGAGTCAGCAGGTGATCAGCTCCCTGCGAGCACACACATCCCAGGCTCCTGAACCAGACAGCCGATGTGCTCTCTCGTCAGTTGACACCTTGCGGAGAGTGGCGACTCCCTCCCCGCGCAGCGGCTCATTTGGGGGCAGTTTGGCCAGGCACAGGTGGCCTGTTTGCCTCCCCAGACTCCTCCCATTGTCCCGCTTTGGTACTCCCTGTCCGAGGACCCTCGCACGGATGCCCTTGCCACAGCTGGCCGCGGGACAAGCGGAAGTACGCTTCCCCCCAGGAGCCTCATTGCACAGACCTGTGCAAGGCAGGGAAGAGGAGCATCAAGTGGTACTTACCTTCGGCTACCAGACTTGGTTCTCGAGCTGGTGCTCTGACAACAACTCCCCCCTGGCCGTCCCCCTGGCGGACGCTTCCCCAGGGGAAGGGCACGTTATGGCATCCCAGGCAAAACCTGGCTCCATGCTGCCCTGGACGGGACGAGGAGATCCTGAGTGCCCACCCCCGGTCCGGTTGGGACTCACTCAGGCTAGGGCTTCGCCACTGGCGGTATACGCCCATAGTGGCGCCTCTTCTCGTCCTTGTGTGCTCTTCTCGGGAGAAGACCCGCGAGAGTGCTCGGTCAGGGACGGGCTGTCCTCCTCAAAGAGACGGGGGAGAACCTCTCCCCCTCCACACTGGAATGTATGTGCCAGCTAGGCCGCTCATCAGACCAGTGTGGGTAGCCTCTGGGACGCACGGCCTGGTCATTAGGTTCTCTAAGGGGCGCGAGAGGGTGACACCTTTCCTGCGCTCCGTACCCTCTTGCGATCCTGGTGGCGGGCACTCAAGAGGCCCGCTCCCTTCGAGCCTTTCGGGGAGCCGCTCTTTCTCATCTTGATAAAGACGGGTTCCGCATTGCGCTCCCTCACAAGAGGGTAGGGGATCTACAAGCACTCTCCGTGTCCACGATGCCTAGAACTCGGGGCCTGGAGATTCTCACGTTATCTTGAGACCCCGCCCCGGCACGGCCCAAGGTTCCCACCACTCCCTCGGGACCAGGTGGTGAACCTTGCAGGCGCTCCCCACCGGGGAGGAAGACCCAACCCTTCCGTGTGTGTCCAGTACCGCACGGCGCCTCTGCTTGGACCGCACGCAGAGCCCAGAAGCTCTGAGCAGCTCTTTGTCTGTTTCGGGGTCAGCAGAAGGGAGGGCTGTCTCCAAACAAGGCTGGCGCACTGGATCGTGGAGCCCTCGTTAGGGCATGATCACAGATCTTCCTCCCGTTGGGGGTGAGGCACACTCCAACGGTGGCCTCCTCGTGGCCTGGCTCAGGGCGCCTCTCTGGCAGACATCTGCGAGCTGCGGGTTGGGCTAGCCTAACAACTCCGTGAGGTTTAAACCTACGCGTGGAACCGGTGTCAGCCGCGCATCCTGGCAAGAGGTGGGACCGGCACCGGTAGGGCTACGCCTGCGGAAAGCCCTTCCCCCTCCGGGGGGAGCAGTGGCATCCGCCTCACTTCTTTCCCCAATGGGTAAAGAACAGGCATTCCATCCATCACTAAGCACCCTTCCAGGGGACAGGCTGGGCAGAGCAGCCCTGCCCCTTTAGGCCGGGGAACAGTTGAGTTATCTCCCACATAGCTCTAACCGGACCTAATGCCCAGACGTGGTAACCCCCCCTCCGTGGGCTGTTCCGTCTGATGTATCCTCATGAATGGTTCCCACCTTGGCAACCCATGACCTCCCCAGGTGGACTTCCACCTTGCGGTTAACTCTTGCAGTCCGCAATTCCTCCCATGAGTTCTCCCCTGATGGTGAGACCATGTGGTGTCTCCACTAATTCCTCCCTAGGTAGGTAGTGGCCTCTGCAGTGTTTTTCCCCCCAGGGGGGAATAATGCTTACCCAGTGGCCGTACGGTGCCGGGCGGCTTCTCGCCATTTAGAGAATCAGGCCTCCGCCCGTGACGGCCGGCGTTAGGGGGCTTCCCAACTTTTTGTGGAAAGCCTGGGTCCCCCTTCCTCTCCACTGGAAGGTCATAATTTGTCGCTAGCGTGTTCGTCTGACTCGCAGGCAGTCAACGTGCTCCGCAGAGATTGTGACGCGGCTCAGTGCTGTGGCGTTTCCATAGGAACCCATTCTGTCGGTTCGACACAACGTCGAGAGACCGACAGAAAGGGAACGTCTTGGTTACGGATGTAACCTCGGTTCCCTGATGGAGGGAACGAGACGTTGTGTCCCTCATGCCACAACACTGGCCGCCCACCCCAGCGGTCGGGGGGGATGCTTAGGCTCCTCAGACCAAAGGTGAATGAATGAGCACGCGGCTTCCCTCTTATACCCGGACATCCGGGGAGGAGCCCGGCATGCAAATTTCATTCGCCAATTTTCATTGGCCTTTTCTAAATACTCAGAAGATGATAGGTTCTCAAGACAAACCCCATTCTGTCGGTTCGACACAAGTCTCGTTCCCTCCATCAGGGAACCGAGGTTACATCCGTAACCAAGACGTTACATCCGTAACCAAGACGTTCTATATAATTGTGAAAAGAACTCTGAAACCTATGCAGGGACATCAGCAGCATTGTTCAGCATTAGAAACATGATTATGAATTAATTTTTATGTGCAGGCGTTACACTCAAATGACCATCACAGAACTGACATGAACAACTTACGTTAGCACGGGAAATTCATCACATTATTCATCCTAAAATGACAAAAATAAATAATCAAAAGTAGATCGTTCGAATGATATGCTATATTTTGTTGTAAAATGTGAAATATTAAAGTTATTTAGTGAAGAGACAAATTGTTTGCTTTACACATTTGTGAAAACGTCTTGGTTACGGATGTAACCTCAGTTCCCTGATGGACGGAAGGAGACATTGTGTCGAGCCGACAGATGGGGTTTGACTTGAGAACCTATCATCTTCTGATTATTTTGAAAAGGCCAATGAAAATTGGCGAAAGGGCTGCTCTGCGCAGCCTGCCCCCAAGCGAGGTGCTTAGTGATGGATGGAATGCCTGTTCTTTACCCATTGGGGAAAGAAGGGAGGCAAAATAGCCGCTGCTCCCCCTAGAGGAAGGGGTAAGGGCTTTCGCAGGCGTACGCCCTACCGGATGCCTGTCCTATCTGTTGCCCTGGAAGACGCTGGCTGACACCGGTTCCACGTGTAGGTTGTAAAACCTCGCGAAGGTGATGGGCGTAGCCCAATCCGCAGCTCTGCAGATGTCTGCCAGAGAGGCGTCCTGAGCCAGTGCCCACGAGGAGGCCACACCCCGGTTGGAGTGTGCCCTCACTTCCAACGGGCAGGGGCGATCTTGTGATCAGTAGGCCATAACGATGGCCTCTTCGATCCAGTGCGCCAGCCTTTGTTTGGAGACAGCCCTCCCCTTCTGCTGACCACCAAAACAGACAAAGAGCTGCTCAGAGCTTCTGAAGCTCTGCGTGCTGTCCAAGTAGAGGCGCAGTGCGTGTACTGGACACAACACGAACGGGGTTGGGTCTTCCTCCCCAGTGGGGAGCGCCTGCAAGTTCACCACCTGGTCCCGAAAGGGAGTGGTGGGAACCTTGGGCGCGTTGCCGGGCCGTGGTCTCAGGATCACGTGAGAATCTCCAGGCCCGAATTCCAGGCAGTCCGTGGACACAGAGAATGCCTGTAGGTCCCCCACCCTCTTGATGGAGGCGAGCGCTACTAGGAGGGCCGTCTTTATCGAGAGGTGAGAAAGAGCGGCCTCTCCCAGGGGCTCGAAGGGGGGCCTCTGGTGCCCCCCCAGGACCACTTCCAGGACCCAAGAGGGTACGGAGCGCAGGCCAGGTGAATTCAACCTTCACGTGCCCCTAAGAAACCTAATGACCAGGTCGTGCCGTCCCAGAGACTTGCCACCAACTGGTTCGTGATGTGCGGCTACTGCGGCAACATACACTTTCAGCGTGGAGGGGTAGAGGTTTCTCTCAAGTCTCTCCTGTAGGAAGGACAGCACGTGCCTGATCGAGCTTCTCTGTGGGTCCTTTCCGCGAGAGGCACACAAGGACGAGAAGAGGCGCCACTTAAAGGCGTATAACCGCCTAGTGGCAGGAGCCCTAGCCTGGGTGATGGTCTCCACCACAGCCGGGGGTAGCCCACTCAGGATCTCCTCGTCCCGTCCATGGGCCAGACATGGAGGTTCCAGAGGTCTGGCCTGGGATGCCACAACGTGCCCTTCCTCTGTGAAAGAAGGTCCTCCATCAGGGGAATCGGCCAGGGGGGAGTTGTTGTCAGAAGCACCAGCTCTGAGAACCAAGTGGACCTAGTACCACTTGATGCTCCTCTTCCCTGACCTTGCACAGGGTCTGTGCAATGAGGCTCACTGTGGGGAAGGCGTACTTCCGCTTGTCCCGCGGCCAGCTGTGTGCAAAGGCATCCGTGGGGTGCCTTGGTCAGGGAGTACCAAAGCGGGAAATGGGTGGAGTCTGGGGAGGCAAACAGGTCCACCTGTGCCTGGCCGAACTGCTCCCAAATGAGCTGAACTGCGCGGGGATGCAGTCGCCACTCTCCGCGAGGTGTCGACTGACGAGAGAGCACATCTGCTGTCTGGTTCAGGACGCCCGGGATGTGTGTGACTCGCAGGGAGCTGATCACCTGCTGACTCCAGAGGAGGAGGCGCCGGGCGAGTCGTGTTAGCTGCCGTGAGCGAATGCCACCCTGACGATTGATATACGCCATGGCAGCTGTGCTGTCCGACCGGACCAGCACGTGACTGCCCTGCATGAGAGGTTGTAGCCTCCTCAGTGCAAGTAGCACAGCCAACAACTCTAGGCAGTTGATATGCCAACGCCGGCGGGGGGCCCGTCCATCACCCCGACACTGCGTGCCCGTTGCACACGGCACCCCAACCCTGCAGGGAGGCATCCGTCGTCACTACGACGTGCCTTGACACTAGGGGGACTCCTGTCCGCAAAAAGGTCATGGAAGACCAGGGGGTTAGGGTGTGCCGGCAGAAAGGCGTGATGACCATACGCCTGCTGCCGGTGTGCCACGCTCTCCAAGGAACCCGACTCTGTAGCCAGTGCTGGAGCGGTCGCATGTGCATCAACCCGAGGGGGACCACCCCCGCCGAGGATGCCACGTAACCCAGGAACCTCTGAAATTGTTTAAGGGGGACCGCTGATTGTCTGAAAAGCTTCAGGCAATTCAAAACTGACTGGGCGCGCTCTGAAGTCAGTCGCGCTGTCATGGAGACAGAGTCGAGTTCCATACCGAGAAAGAGGATACTCTGCACAGGGGAGAGCTTGCTCTTTTCCCAGTTGACCTGTAGCCCCAACCGATCTAGGTGCCGGAGCGCCAGGTCCCTGTGTGTACACAACAGATCTCGCGAGTGTGCCAAGATTAGCCAGTCGTCGAGATAGTTCAGTACCCGCACACCTCTTTCCCTGAGGGGAAGGAGGGCGGCTTCCATGATCTTCGTGAAGACACGTGGAGACAGGGACAGACCGAAGGTGAGGACCCTGTACTGATATGCCCACCCCTCGAAAGTGAACCGTAGGAACGGCCGACGACGAGGGAGGATCAAAACATGAAAGTGCGCGTCCTTCAGGTCGATTGCCATGAACCAATCCTGACATCTGACGGATGACAGGATGCGCTTCTGCGTGATTATCCTGAACGGCAGCTTGTGTAGGTGCTTGTTCAGGACACGCAGATCTAGGATGGGGCGCAGCCCCCCACCTTTCTTGGGGACAATGAAGTACGGGCTGTAGAACCCGTTGGACATCTCGGCTGGTAGGATGGGCTCTATCGCTCCCTTCGCCAGAATGGTGGCGACCTCGGCCCGAAGCACGGGAGCATCCTTGCCTCTGACTGAGGTAGAGAGGATGCCCCGAAACTTGGGCGGCTGTCTGGCGAACAGGATCGCGTAGCCGAGACGGATCGTCCTTCTCAGCCAACCTGACGGCCTGGGAAGCCGAAGCCAGGCTCCCAGGAACCGAGACATGGGTACTAGGGGTTCGATCTGCCTCATTGCCCCCGCAGGGGGTGGTTCGATGGCCAGCAATGCGGATTCCTTGCCGGGGGAGAGCCCCCGAGATCGGCTGTGCTGTTTTTCCTGCCTGGCGTTTGTGCAGCTCAATGCACTGTCTGGCTGAGAGTGCTGAAGGCTGGTGTTTATACTCAACATTGCGCTTCGCCATGGCGCAACGTTGAGTTGCCCTCCACTGTCGTGTCGAGAGTGGGAGCGGGTGTAACAACCCAGAGAGAGAGGAANGCTTCTGAAGCTCTGCGTGCTGTCCAAGTAGAGGCGCAGTGCGTGTACTGGACACAACACGAACGGGGTTGGGTCTTCCTCCCCAGTGGGGAGCGCCTGCAAGTTCACCACCTGGTCCCGAAAGGGAGTGGTGGGAACCTTGGGCGCGTTGCCGGGCCGTGGTCTCAGGATCACGTGAGAATCTCCAGGCCCGAATTCCAGGCAGTCCGTGGACACAGAGAATGCCTGTAGGTCCCCCACCCTCTTGATGGAGGCGAGCGCTACTAGGAGGGCCGTCTTTATCGAGAGGTGAGAAAGAGCGGCCTCTCCCAGGGGCTCGAAGGGGGGCCTCTGGTGCCCCCCCAGGACCACTTCCAGGACCCAAGAGGGTACGGAGCGCAGGCCAGGTGAATTCAACCTTCACGTGCCCCTAAGAAACCTAATGACCAGGTCGTGCCGTCCCAGAGACTTGCCACCAACTGGTTCGTGATGTGCGGCTACTGCGGCAACATACACTTTCAGCGTGGAGGGGTAGAGGTTTCTCTCAAGTCTCTCCTGTAGGAAGGACAGCACGTGCCTGATCGAGCGTCTCTGTGGGTCCTTTCCGCGAGAGGCACACAAGGACGAGAAGAGGCGCCACTTAAAGGCGTATAACCGCCTAGTGGCAGGAGCCCTAGCCTGGGTGATGGTCTCCACCACAGCCGGGGGTAGCCCACTCAGGATCTCCTCGTCCCGTCCATGGGCCAGACATGGAGGTTCCAGAGGTCTGGCCTGGGATGCCACAACGTGCCCTTCCGCTGTGAAAGAAGGTCCTCCATCAGGGGAATCGGCCAGGGGGGAGTTGTTGTCAGAAGCACCAGCTCTGAGAACCAAGTGGACCTAGTACCACTTGATGCTCCTCTTCCCTGACCTTGCACAGGGTCTGTGCAATGAGGCTCACTGTGGGGAAGGCGTACTTCCGCTTGTCCCGCGGCCAGCTGTGTGCAAAGGCATCCGTGGGGTGCCTTGGTCAGGGAGTACCAAAGCGGGAAATGGGTGGAGTCTGGGGAGGCAAACAGGTCCACCTGTGCCTGGCCGAACTGCTCCCAAATGAGCTGAACTGCGCGGGGATGCAGTCGCCACTCTCCGCGAGGTGTCGACTGACGAGAGAGCACATCTGCTGTCTGGTTCAGGACGCCCGGGATGTGTGTGACTCGCAGGGAGCTGATCACCTGCTGACTCCAGAGGAGGAGGCGCCGGGCGAGTCGTGTTAGCTGCCGTGAGCGAATGCCACCCTGACGATTGATATACGCCATGGCAGCTGTGCTGTCCGACCGGACCAGCACGTGACTGCCCTGCATGAGAGGTTGTAGCCTCCTCAGTGCAAGTAGCACAGCCAACAACTCTAGGCAGTTGATATGCCAACGCCGGCGGGGGGCCCGTCCATCACCCCGACACTGCGTGCCCGTTGCACACGGCACCCCAACCCTGCAGGGAGGCATCCGTCGTCACTACGATGTGCCTTGACACCTGCCCTAGGGGGACTCCTGTCCGCAAAAAGGTCATGGAAGACCAGGGGGTTAGGGTGTGCCGGCAGAAAGGCGTGATGACCATACGCCTGCTGCCGGTGTGCCACGCTCTCCAAGGAACCCGACTCTGTAGCCAGTGCTGGAGCGGTCGCATGTGCATCAACCCGAGGGGGACCACCCCCGCCGAGGATGCCACGTAACCCAGGAACCTCTGAAATTGTTTAAGGGGGACCGCTGATTGTCTGAAAAGCTTCAGGCAATTCAAAACTGACTGGGCGCGCTCTGAAGTCAGTCGCGCTGTCATGGAGACAGAGTCGAGTTCCATACCGAGAAAGAGGATACTCTGCACAGGGGAGAGCTTGCTCTTTTCCCAGTTGACCTGTAGCCCCAACCGATCTAGGTGCCGGAGCGCCAGGTCCCTGTGTGTACACAACAGATCTCGCGAGTGTGCCAAGATTAGCCAGTCGTCGAGATATTTCAGTACCCGCACACCTCTTTCCCTGAGGGGAAGGAGGGCGGCTTCCATGATCTTCGTGAAGACACGTGGAGACAGGGACAGACCGAAGGTGAGGACCCTGTACTGATATGCCCACCCCTCGAAAGTGAACCGTAGGAACGGCCGACGACGAGGGAGGATCAAAACATGAAAGTGCGCGTCCTTCAGGTCGATTGCCATGAACCAATCCTGACATCTGACGGATGACAGGATGCGCTTCTGCGTGATTATCCTGAACGGCAGCTTGTGTAGGTGCTTGTTCAGGACACGCAGATCTAGGATGGGGCGCAGCCCCCCACCTTTCTTGGGGACAATGAAGTACGGGCTGTAGAACCCGTTGGACATCTCGGCTGGTAGGATGGGCTCGATCGCTCCCTTCGCCAGAATGGTGGCGACCTCGGCCCGAAGCACGGGAGCATCCTTGCCTCTGACTGAGGTAGAGAGGATGCCCCGAAACTTGGGCGGCTGTCTGGCGAACAGGATCGCGTAGCCGAGACGGATCGTCCTCCTCAGCCAACCTGACGGCCTGGGAAGCCGAAGCCAGGCTCCCAGGAACCGAGACATGGGGACTAGGGGTTCGATCTGCCTCATTGCCCCCGCAGGGGGTGGTTCGATGGCCAGCAATGCGGATTGCCTTGCCGGGGGAGAGCCCCCGAGATCGGCTGTGCTGTTTTTCCTGCCTGGCGTTTGTGCAGCTCAATGCACTGTCTGGCTGAGAGTGCTGAAGGCTGGTGTTTATACTCAACATTGCGCTTCGCCATGGCGCAACGTTGAGTTGCCCTCCACTGTCGTGTCGAGAGTGGGAGCGGGTGTAACAACCCAGAGAGAGAGGAATCTCTTTTTGTGAGAAAGCCCCCCGGAGGAGGCCAGCAGATGGTGAGACGGGCAGGAACCGTCCCTGTCCGATCGGTCGGGCCCGATGGAAGCTCAATCTCCCTGGGGTCCTCCCCGTCAGGGCCGCTTCTGCTTCCGCGACGGCTGCTGGCGGGGTGGCGGTTGTCTCTTTGACATCCTTCTCCGGGAGGCAGCCTGAGAAGGGGGCAACTGGAACCGGACCCGGAGTCGAGGAGGAACGGGGCTGCTGGGAAGCAGACGCCCCTCGGGATCTCGAAGTCCTGGAGGCGGCCGAGTCGCGGTGGGGCAGGATGTGTTTGATCGCCTCCGTCTGCTTCTTCACCGTCGACAACTGTTGGGAGAAATCTTCGACGGTGTCACCAAACAGCCCACCCTGCGAGATGGGGGAATCTAGAAAGAGAGTCCCTCATCTGCGCAAGGTTTAGCCAGAGGTGCCTCTCCTGGACCACCATGGTGGACATCGCCCGACCTAGGGCCCGCGCCGTCACCTTAGTCGCCCGTAGAGCGAGGTCAGTGGCGGTGCGGAGTTCCTGCATTGCCACTGGGTCGGTCCTACCCTCGTGGAGCTCCTTCAACGCCTTGGCCTGGTGAACTTGCAGGATGGCCATGGAGTGGAGGGAGTAGGCAGCCTGTCCTGCAGCAGTGTAAGCCTTCGACACCAGGGATGCCGAAAACTTACACGCCTTGGAAGGGAGTCTAGGCCGAGCCCTCCAGGTGGCCGCCATCTGCGGGCACAGGTGCACCGTGACAGCACGCTCCACCTGGGGAAGCTTGACATAGCCTCTGGCTACCCCACCATCGAGGGAGGTAAGGGCGACAGAGCCGGTCTGAAGGGAATGGGCCGTGAGGGGGGCATTCCACGTCTTACTTAGCTCCTCATGCACCTCTGGGAAGAACGGGACCGGGGCCAGGCGTGGCTTGGAGACGCGCTCAGACCCGAGGTACCATGTATCCAGCCGCGAGTGCTGGGGAGGAGGCAGTGTGGTACACTGCAACCCAATGCTCGCGGTGGCCCGGAATAGTATGGATGACATCTCGACGTCCGCTTCCTCCTGGGCTCGACCCCCCGAGGGAGGGAGCTCCGAGGAGTCGTCGGGGTCGGATGCCAACAGGTTGCCCTCCGATGCAGCAAGCGACATCTCATCCTCGTCACGCACTCCCGAGTATGTGACTGAGGAATAAGACGGGGTAGAACCGTCTCCTGGGGGACGGTCAGACGAGCGAGACGGGGCGTGAACGTTCCGTGAGCTTGCGGCTGACAGTTTAACGCTCACAGTGATCCCCGTATCACCCCCGGTGCTAACTGAAGCGGACGGCAGGGCCGTAGCCCTTGCAGTCTCGGAACAGGTAGCAGACGGGTTGGTGGCTGTGTCCATAAAGAACACATCCACCCGTGACCGCAACATCTGGATCGCCATCCGCCCGCAGTGCAGGCAGGACGTATCCACAAAGGCTGCCTCAGCGTGCCAGAGACCCAAACACCTGAGGCAGACATCGTGTCCGTCCCTCTCCTTGATGAGCGCGTTGCACCCACGAGAGCAGCGGGCCATGCCACGCTGAGGAAATTTGCTCTTTTAGAAGGAAATTTGCTCTTGACACCTCCGGAACTGCCGAGACGCGCAGGGGAGAGTAGCTGCAGGAAGGGACTGTCCGCTGCACCACGTCGTAGATTCCAGTAGGAAGGTAGATCGTGAGATCGCAAGAAGATCAACGAAGATCCGCAGAAGATCATCAGATGCGTAGGCTCTGAAGACCAAAAGGTCAATGAATGCTGCATGCCGTGTTCCTTTTATACCCGGATGTCTGGGGCGGAGTCCGGCATGCAAATTTCATTCGCCAATTTTCATTGGCCTTTTCAAAATAATCAGAAGATGATAGGTTCTCAAGTCAAACCCCATCTGTCGGCTCTACACAATGTCGAGAGACCGACAGAAAGGGAACAGTAGAATAGACTTGCAAGCAAAACTCTGGAGCATGAGAAATCGGATAAATAGCTTGATAAGAGTCCATTTATAATCGTCAATTTAGGTTATTCAGATGACAAATAATTTCCCCATTGTCTCACGGAGTGTTGTCCGTCTCTTTGTGCATCACGATGGCTAACCGATAACGTTACTCACAGCTAATAATTTCCCCATCGTCTCAAGCAGTGTTGTCCATCTCTTTGTGCATCATGATGGCTAACCGCTAACGGCTAAGCGCTAACGTTACTCACAGCTAATAATTTCCCCTTCGTCTCACGCAGTGTTGTCCATCTCTTTCTGCATCACGATGGCTAACGGCTAACCGCTAACGTTACTCATGGCTCACAAAAGCTTAACTACTCACAAATGCACACCCCACTGGCTTATTCTATTACGCCCTTTTCACAATGACGTCACTTAACTTCCGCCTTTTTGCAAAGCAGTGTATCATAACATCCGTCTTGCAACAAACAAGAAGAAGAAGAAGAAGAAGAAGAAGAAGAACTTCCGTTTTGCCGTCGCGCTGGAATTTAACAACAGTGAGAAAAAAAACTGACAGAACACGTATTCAAGTACATATCCTAGCACCTTCGCTAACACAAAAAGAAAAGAAAACACTTACCTTCATAATCAAACAGGTACTGTTCAACGAAGAATTTGTATCCTTTCTCTAGCTTTGATCTTGTCGTTAGCGAAAATTTGTCTGCAAGACGTTGTACATCATCTAGACGTATTTGTGGCAGAGTGCAAGCTACTTGGTAAACTCCATTCTGAGGCGTTAGCGGAAGTAACTTCTTCTTGAGTTTTACTGGCGGTTGGCAAATCAGCTTATAGGTGCATTACCGCCACCTTATGAACTGGAGTGCTAGCGGAAGTAATGATACACTGCTTCGCGGCATAACGGAAGACGCGTGACGTCATGTGAAAAGGGCGTATAACACAAATAATTCTTTGTCGGTTTTGTTTGATGAAATCCCGCTGACAACTCATATTTTGTTTATGCCTGTTTACATCATCACAGCAAACTGAGCGCGAAATAACTCCCATGATGCAATGCTTCTACAGTATAATACTGTATTACAAAGCAAGTGGGATGCAAACAGAAAAATGCTGTATATTTACAGCCATACAGTAAATTATACAGCCTATTACTGCTTTATGGAAATACAGTATAATACTGTTAGAAATTGCCTGTAAATTTACAGTAGAGTTACAACTTTGGAATAGTCTTCCCTGCACTGTCCGGGAGGCAGACACACTCTGTCAGTTTAAATCTAGACTAAAGAGGCATCTTTTTAATCTTGCATACACTACACTTTCATAATATAAATCCTCTGAGGGTTTAGGCTGCATTAGTTAGATCAACTGGAACCAGGAACACTTCCAACAACAACTGATGTACTTGTTGCATCAAAGAGTGCAGAACAGTACTCTACTCTCAGCCTTGTCTCATTGTTCCAAGGTTACCACAGTGAGCAGGATGCAGTTCATGCCCAGACCTGATGGTAGAGCGGAGAATGGGAAGCGGCGACCTGACAAGAGCTGAGATGATAGTGCTAGATAAAGAAGGATGCGGCGACTTGACACGTCTTCACTACAAAATTTCAAATGCTATTAGATTATTAATGATAATCTTAAATCTATAATTTACCTTATTAGTAAGTTTATTTATTTTTATTTAGCCTTGTTGTGCAAGCACTGTCAAGCTTGTGCAGAGGCTGCAGCTTTTGCCAGAGGGGAACTGGAATCCCCTGGTTGGGCCTGGGTTCTCCTGAGGTTTTTTTTCTCGATTGGAGTTTTGGGTTCCTCGCCACTGTTTGCATACTGTTTTGCACTATTTGCCTGGCCGGGGGGCTGCTTTAGAATTAGAATTTTAAAGTTTTACATAATTAATATTGCATATAGGAATTTATAGTCTGTTTAATATTTGACCTGTGTTTCTTTCTCCTTCTCTCTTAAATGTGTGCTTTCACTGTGCGTGCGTGTCGGTGTGTGTGTGCTTCTGTGTGTGTGTGTGTGCGTGCTTGTCTGTGTGTGTGTGCGTGCTTGTCTGTGTGTGTGCGTGCTTGTCTGTGTATGTGTGTTAGTACATGTGCATATTGTGTGTGTGAAGCGTTTGCGTGCGGGTATGTCTGTCTCCTGTGTTTTCACCTTTTTTCTTGTTTTTACAGATATAACTTTAATTGTTTTGCTTATAGTGAATATGTCTCATGTACAGCTGCTTTGTAACAATGAAAATTGTAAAAAGCGCTATATAAATAAAGTTGAGTTGAGTTTTAAACACACAGAGGCAAATGAAAAATAGACTTATATTCAAGCCCTTCACATTGATTTATTACCCTGAGAACATTATATTTGTATTACATCGTTTGAAAACTCACAAGCCTTTTACTTCATTCTGCAAAGACAAATGACAATGGTCACAGAAAACCAACATAACAATATATGTACAGTCATTTTAATTTATTCAGTTTCCTCAAATTGTATAACTTTGGAACAATAACACGGTTGATGTCTGTTTTAACAAGGCATCATTTTGGACAACATATTTCAATGTCATTTTACACATAAAGAAAAAATTGGCCCATGCAGCTGAGATCAGTGACTGTGAATCATGACAATGGCACTTGAAGTTGTGACCATGGAACATTTACAATACTATAACACCACGTGAAAAAGTAAATGGAAGATGGATCGATTATAAACCACCACCACCACTACCATACTCGCCTGTTTTTTCTATTGCCACTGTATCATCATGCTTCTCTGAACATAGCTTCAAAGTCAGTTTGAAGGTTGGGCACATGTTCAAACAGTGCTAAGCATTCATCGAGCACTGAACGCACAGTAGGCTAAATCAATTTTAGAATGGTCCCAATTTCCCTATGTCATAGGCACCACTGGAGCCAGGCCATAGAACAGGGAATGCCTGATTACATTAATAAACACAGATTTCAGCTCTCCCATTGGTTACTACAGAAACAACTAGCCAGAATTTCGGTATGAATAGATCTGTGATGAATCACATGGAAGCTGGATCAGAAATGTACCGTGCTTTTTGTTGTAATGCTATGTACATTCACACGTATGAAAGGTATCAGGATTCTGGCAAGAATCTTGCATGTATGAACAATGAAATTGCATCATTTTGTCATTCAGAATAAGAAAACAGTGACAGATTCAGTGATTTTCAGATCAATGACAGAATTAGTGATTTTCTAAAAATTATGCCGACTTAAATAGCATACAAGACATTTCAATATTTGGCATATGCACCAATGTATGATGTAATTAAGTTAAAGGAAAAAAATATACAAGAAATATAGAAATGTCACAGTACTTTTGATGTACCGAAAAAAGCAACTGTGTTTTACTTTTTTATTCATATACACCAAAGAACGATGTTATCACAATATAAATATCACTCTGAAGGACATGATAAAACAAAACACAACCTTTTGTTTATTTTGAATCCAGTCTATTCAGTGTTCAAAAAAATACCCTGAACACACTTTCCTTCAGTCCTCGTTGGCTCAATGTCTGCGTACAAAGTGTTTATAAAATCAATCAGTCACAATCACATTTTTGAAACAATGCACAATTTTACTCAACATTAGCATGTAGCCAACACTTATTGAATAACATTCACAAAGCCTTAGTTTACAGCATTGTTTTTGATAAGAAAAACGTATAGAGACATTTTCACAGTAAGTACTTTGGGTAATGTTCAGTGAACAACAAAATAAAAAAGCTATTTAAAGTGTCCTCGGCAAATTCTGTAATAATGTGTGACACAGACATTTTGTGTTCACCTTGTAATCATAAGTAGTTGTTTGTGTTTTGTGGGTTCTAGCATTACCTTGTCTAATTTATCACTTCATAACCAAGAATTGCCCGCTGTGCTGCTTCAATCATGTTGAGACTGCACTGGTTATGTATTGTCTGCGGTCAAGAACAGGGCAGAGCTAACATACCATCTTCAATCTGATTTGACAATCACCAACACACTCTTCTGAATGTCTTTATATTTAATCTACTGTTGACAAAAGATTTCAGATTTATTTGCAATCAAGTATTGTGTACGCTGGTTTTTGGAATGTAGAAATAATCATTGTAATGGATTTTTTCTATTTGAAAGAGGCTGCTGACATACACAGTGAATTTGGGCCAATAATGCATTATTTAAGACAAAATATAAATAATGCAAAATACAAATCTAAGAATTGTATATAAATATTCTTATAGAGTAAATATAAACAAATATAGTATATAACTTTACCTGGGCAAATTGATTAGGTCTGTACTCTAAATATGAGCCAGTCCTAAATAACTGATAAAAACTAATAAAAACATTTAAAATAAGCTACTAAAATTGCACATCCTGTATTAAGCCATGAGTCACGACTTGCGTGTCAACAGTGCCTAATTAATTGGCCTGCCCAGTCACAAAAAGGTATCAGGATAATAGGCCTATTTCTATTCCACCAGAACTAATGAGAGGAGCAAAATGTGGTAACCTGTCAAATCTTGTTCTCTGCAGGCTGTGACATACACCAGCTTATCTGCATATTCCTTCAGTTCCTTCAAGTTAAGAGTGGTGTTAAAAGTTTATGTGTGTGTCTTTTTCTGAGCTTAAACCTGTAATGGCTTTTGTAAAGAGACAGTAAACCTAAAACCCGTAAACATTGTTTCTCCTTTTAGCATTTTTGGTTTTATATAGTATAGCAACCAGGCCCTAAACTTTAGAGAGATGATAAAAATGGTCAAAAATAACCAAATTATGAATTATAAAACCCTGATTAACTTATAAGTAGATCTCAGGAAAAATAATAAAACAAAAACTGTTAGATTATAAGGGATTTTCCTATAATATCCCCATCTTTTACAGTATACAGTTAGTTCCTATTTTCATTGCACATGATTACCGATATTCAAGTGCAACAACTCATGTGGCTTCACTGTCCACACTTGTGGCATTCCAAGCAAGCTATCAGTATGCTTGCAATGCACAATGGTTGATCCTACTTTGGCTTCTTATAGTCTATTTTCATTTTCATTTTGGGATAGTTCACCCAAAAATAAAAGTACTGTCATCATTTACTCACCTTCGAGTTGTTCCAAACCTTTATAAATGTCTTTGTTCTGATGAACACTGAGAAATAGAAAGAACTGTTTGGTTACAAGCATTATTCCAAATATCTTTCTCTGTGTTCAACCAAACAAAGAAATTCACACAGGTTTTGAACAACAAGAGAGTGAGTAATTCAGAACAGAATTTTCATTTTTGGGTGAACTATCCCTTTAACGGGGCTGAAATTGATAAAATACCTGGTCATATTGTGTGTAAAATGTTACTTTATAGTGAAGTAAAGAAGTTACTTTATATTAATATCTTGTGTCACATATGCGGTGATATTCAATTATACAACACCCTTGCTCTCAAAATATTGCTGTCAAGTATTTGTACTATATACACTGGAGCGTCACAGCATTTACGACTCTGAGAATGTGGTTTACTGGTTAAACCAGTCCATATTTTAATAATCCAATCCATCAGCAAGATTGAAAACACTAGTCTTTAAGAGAGAAGACATGTTTGACATTTTTAAGTGAGTGAATCAGACTTCTATTTGTCAAAACATCCTATATAATGTATGTCAAACAGTTCTTCTAATAGCTCTTTCTGCCGACACTGAAGTATAGGCAGTGTGAGGTGGAAATCAAAACTGTTGAATTGTTATTCATGGAAACTAATTGAGAAAAAATAGAGCAGTGTCTTGTAAAAATTATATTGTAATTATTAACAACCCCATTTTTTCAACAAATGTATTTAAGGGAGTAATATATAATGTGATAGGAAATTTTCATGTATATTTTACTAATCCTAAAATCCCAATTTGTAATCCAGAAACAATTAATATACTATAGGCCTATCTGGATTTTGGCAGTTTTGCTGCTGATATAATAAATTAATAAATATAAATAAAAAACTATAAAACATTTATATTTATATCGGTACACAGTAGTTGTGGATACACATACAGTAGATAAACATAAATTATTCACTATACATTATTTTACTGGTTGCCTATCAGCCCTGTCGCTCTCATGTCTGTGGTTATGTAGTCGTTTGAGAGACTGGTCCTGGCCTACCTGAAGGACATCACTGGACCCTTGCAGGATCCTCTTCAGTTAGCCTACAGAGCAAACAGGTCTGTTGATGATGCAGTCAACATGGGGCTGCATTATGTTCTACAACACCTTGACAGACCTGGGAATTAAGCAAGGATCTTATTTGTGGACTTCAGTTCAGCCTTTAATACCATCATGCCTGACCTTCTCTCAGACAAACTGACCCAGCTCTCCGTGCCCACCCCAATCTGTCAATGGATCACTAACTTCCTAACAGACAGGCAGCAACTAGTGAAACTGGGTAAACTCACATCCGGGACTCTCACAATCAGCACTGGTGCCCCTCAGGGATGCGTGCTATCCCCACTGCTCTTCTCCTTGTATACAAACGATTGCACTGCAAAAGACTCCTCTGTCAAGCTCCTGAAATTTGCAGATGACACTACCATCATCGGCCTCATCCACAATGGAGACGAGTCTGCCTACAAGCAGGAAGTTGCAGAGCTGGCTGTCTGGTGCAATCACAACAACCTGGAGCTCAACATGCTCAAAACAGTGGAGATGGTCGTGGACTTCAGGAGAATGCCCCCTGCACTCCCCCCTCACCATCATGAACAACACTGCGGCTGCAGTAGAGTCATTCAGGTTCCTGGGCACTACCATCTCTCAGGACCTGAAGTGGGACTCTCACATAGACTCCATCGCTAAAAAAGCCCTGCAGAGGTTGTACTTTCTTCGCCAGCTGAGTAAATTCAACATGCCACACGATCTGCTCACACAGTTCTACTCGGCCATCATCGAGTCTGTACTGTGCTCATCCATAACTGTCTGGTTTGGTTCAGCTACTAAATCAGACATTAAGAGACTACAACGAACAGTTAGGACTGCTGAGAGGATTATTGATGCCCCCCTGCCCAACCTCCAAGATCTTTACACTTCCAGAAAGAGAAAAAGGGCTAAGAAAATCAATTTGGACCCCACTCACCCAGCTCACTCCCTCTTCGAACTGTTGCCATCTGGCCGGCGCTACAGAGCACTGACCACCAGAACAGCCAGACACAAGAACATTTTTTTCCCGCAGGCTATACTCAGCCTGAACAATTAAAAGCTCTTACTACACACTGTCCATCACATTGCACACTTGCACATAGCATCTGGAAATTGTACATTGTAAGAAACAATAGGTTAAATCTGTAAATAACACATCTGTACACGCTTTTATAAAGTTATATGTTGTTTTTTGTCTACATTTTTTTCACTTTTTGTATATAGTGCATTATTGTTTTGATTTAATTTCTCATTTTTTCTATCTTAATGTACTGTATATTTACACTATGTTTGCACCATGTGTACACTTCTTCTGCACTAAGCTCCTGTCGCAGTCAAATTCCGTGTCTGTGTGAACATACTTGGCAATAAAGCTCCTTCTGATTCTGATTTTGATTATTTACAATAATTTTACAGAGTTTCTGTTTTCATTATATTTTTTTAAAGTGTGTGTCTTTTTTCATTTTCTTCACAAAAAGTTATGGTTTTTAAAACTTCAGTATAGATAAACTGCCAGGTGTGCCCACCCGTATCCAAACACCTCAACAAATACATTCATCTTAGCAGCAAAAGACAGACAATTTAAGAGACACAATGACATTAATAAATAATATTCTGTACGCGAGATGTACTGGACCTTTTGTGTAAATCATTATGTAAACAAAAATGGTCATTGCACGACTGTTCACCTCTTTAAAGAGAAGCTCCTTCCAAACTGCATTCTGATACCTTCTCTAAATCTTCCATGACTAAATCTTGCTCGTTGACATGATTCATTCTCCTTGAGCTGTTCTCCAGGCTATTCAAAGAGATGGGCTCCGTTGAGGGTTGGAGGTTAACTGGCCTCACAGAATTACCTTGCATCCTGTGAGAATAGGTCCGATGTTGACCACCAACAGGGCACAGCCCGAACTTAAAGATGGCCTGAAATCCCCGGCGAAAGTTTTCATTGAAGAACCCATAAATTATTGGGTTAACGCTGCTATTGAAAAAGGCAAGCCAGTGAGCGAAAGGGTAGATGTAGATGTTAATAAGCCTGTACTGGTGTTCAGTAAGTCTAACGTAATCTGTCAGCATCATCAACGTCCACAGAGGCAACCAGGACAGGATGAAGAGCAAGGCCACAATGAGGAGCATTTTGATGACTCGTTGTTTTTTCTTTGACACTGAATGCCGGTTATCATGGCCAGGTTTTGCTCCGGTTGGCATAGCCGTTTTAAACAGAGTGATCCCAATCCTTGCATACATGATCACAATGAGCGAGAGAGGAGCCAGGTAAATATTGGCGAATAGAACTGTTGTGTAAATCTTCCTCATTTCCTGGCTGGGCCAGTTTTCCCTGCACCAGTAGAAAGGGCTCGTTCTGTTGCCGTCTCCCAGGAACACACGGATGCTTTGTTCTTTAGTCACCTGAAGCATGACAGCAGACGGACACATGATTGACACTGCCAGCACCCAGATGATGACTATGATTAGGGTTGCTGTTGATATCGTCAGTTTTTGCTTGAAGGGATACACAATACACCTAAATCTGAAAAAGAAGAAAAGGCAACTGAAAAATTAATCAAATCCTCACATATTCTGTGCCCAGCATACCTGGCAACAAACACCAATTCTAATCACACAAATGCAGAGAAAAATATTGCCAGAAAATAACAATGGTAACAGCACAAAAATAAGTCCCCCTGTGGTAAAAATCCAGTTTTTGAATGTTGTTTATATGTCCGTGTGGTGTTTTAAATATGCTTTAAGATAAAGCATGAGCAAATTCATCATTGCTGAGTATTGTATTCATAAAACTGCAGTTTTCTCTAAAACGCAGGTTTAAATCTCTATCCTATTACATCAACAAAGTTGATGGAGTGGATCGGGTATAGTCTAAGTCATAGATGTGTATGCATGACAAAATATGTAATAACTTTCACGTATTCTATTTTGATGAAAGATAAAGTTTGAGTAATAAAATTCTGAAATACAGGGGCACTTTAAACTCCGATTTTAACTACCACAGTATCAATATTTTGATTTACAAACCTCAAATATTAATTTCACTGTGATAAAAATCAACCCTGAGCAATGTGTTTTATATGCATCACAAATTAGATTATCTTTATTATGAAAGAATCTTATGTAAATCATTTTACCTTGATAATTATTTATAGAAACAATCATTATACAAACTATCTATAGCAAATTGAGGGTATGAATGTATATTCTAATACTGAAGCTTTGTTACATACCTTATTGTTTATAAACCTCAGCTGACCACTTTTAACACAATTAAATTTTGAACAATTAAATGTGATTCCATGGGCAAAAATGTAAGAGGAGATCACTGATTCACCACTTGGTAGTAATAAGCAGGAACAGATGTACTGAATTACAATACATCACATACACAAATGGGCACAGCCACCCAGTGCAACATTTAGAATGAATGTTTTTATTTCACATCATTCAAATGCCCCATGCTGTGGTGGGCATAGAGTTCCACCGGTTCAATCTAAAGGAAAAAGGAAAATAACATCTGCACTGATTTCTGTAGCTAGTAATGTAAAATTCTGTTAAATGGCCAATTAAAATGTGTTTTTAACAGACCATATAAGGATGAAATCACTATCAAATTATTTTATAAACACATGAGGGGTTGGGGATATGTACAACATGACGGTTGAGTAAATGACAGGTGCTGTAATTGTGGGGAATCTTGTGTAGATTTTGTGAAGTCTGCACAAAGCAGTCTAACAATACAGTGACAAATGCTTTTGAACAATTCCTTTCACACACAGAAGACATTTAAAACCAAAATGAACAAAAGTTGAATAAATATTATAGCTTTGAATAAAAATCCAGTTTGGAAAATGAATAGGTGTAACAAAAAGTTATTTTAGACCTTGATTTGAGAAAAACCTTTCTCTTGTACATAAAAATAGTGTGTTCAAATTAAATTAATAGGGTTAAAAACTTCACCAACTATCTCCAATAATTGTATGCACCATTGAGCCAGAGGCAGCAGTTGTCGTTTTTATGCAGAACAACCTCAGTTCAATTCCCATACTGGCATAAATGAATTTATCCATTTTAACAAATCAAGTTAAATTGCAACTCTATGTCACTTTATGTTTACAAGGAGCAGAATTCCATCTGGTTACAATTAATCTAGTGACTTGACTTCAAAGGCATGATAAACTTACGCCCGATTCACACATACTCCATTTGCAGTGCGTATGCGTTGCTTATTTTTTTACGTGCCCATGTTAATGGATCAGTTCATTCACACGCATGCGGATGCGGTGCGGTTCGTCCGTTGCAGATGCGGTGCGTCAGTGCAATTTTTGCTGTACAGCAAGGACTGATTTAAAGCGATAGCACACGTATCATGCTCAAAATGAACACGAATTGACACAAAAATGCAGTAAATTCACCATAAATGCATATAAATTAAATTTACTACCATTTTTTATTTATGTTATTTGTTTAATTAAGCAATAAAAGCCAATTAAAATGTTGTGTAGTACAAATATTCTACAGTGTTTTTATTGCGTGAGGAAGTTGCTTATGTAGACAAGCATGTGCAAGGATGACACTCAGCTAATTATTGAGGAAGAGAAATACAAAGTGATTTATGACCCCCAGGACTGTTTTTATAAAGACCTGAATGCTAAAGAAAAGGCATGGAAGGCAGTTTCATCTGCCACTGGAAGGGATGGTAATTGGTTATTTTGAAACTCTTTTAATAGGCTAATATAACTTCACGTAAGCATCAAGTGTTTTGATGTACCATCCTAACATCAAAACTACAGATAAAATATAATTTAAATAGTTTGTTCTTTTCAGCTATTGTGTTTAGTCCTGAATAGGTTTATAATTTTATTTCTGTGTTGTCCTAAACTTAATTCAAAGTCATGTTTTTAAATCTGGATACACCATGGAAGTTTACGGTGGATGCTGTTATATATAACTATCAACCACTCGCACTAAACATAAAATCACAATGATGAAAATAGCATTTCATAAACTTTTTTAAAAACGTACGTTTTGATTAATCATCCAAATATTGGGAAATACCCATTGTTGACTGAATCACACAGAAGACGCGGACCGCTAGCTTGCTACAAATGTAGTATGTGTGAAAGCACAATGGTGCATGACGGATCCGTACTGCACGCGTGTTGCTCTATGCACCGCATACGCACTGCCCACGTAAACATCGGGCGTTAAACATTTTCTATAGAAACTTAACTACACATATTCGCTCCCCTCTTTCTCTCTCCTATCTAAAGATGATGTTTCCAAGGTCATTTTTTCTAACCCCCTGACTACCTGCCCGCTAGATCCCATCACCACCCATCTCCACCAGGCAGGCCATCTCTCCATCGGTTGTTCCTCCTCTGACCCACATTATAAACTCGTCTCTCACCCCTGGTACATTTCCCACAGTTTTCAAAGAGGCCCGCTACTGAAGAAACCCACTGTTAATCCTGCGCTGTAAGATAACTACAGACCGGTCTCTTTTCTCCCCTTCATTGCCAAAACTCTTGAGCGTGTTGTATTTAACCAGCTCTCCTCCTTTCTCACGCAGAACAACCACCTGGACAGCAACCAGTCTGGTTTCAAGAGTGGTCATTCCACCAAGACTGTGCTGCTCTCGGTCATTGAATGTCACGGTCCCACCGTCTTGTTTATGAAATTCTAGTCGTGTGGTGGGATCGGGGCAGAGTCCTTAGGTTATGTGTGGAGAGAAACATATTGTTGTCCGTTTGACAATAATATACGTTCTCTCCAGTGTCTTGTCATTGGCCCCATTCCTCTCGTTTCCTTGTCATCTTCCCCTGAGTGTTTAATTACCCACACCTGCCCCGTGTCATTATCCCTTGTTTGTCTTACCTATATATACCCTCATGTTTCTTTGTCCTGTGTTCGGTCATTGTGTTTGGTGCGTGTGCTATGTGCTGTCTTGTTCTCGTCCAGCGTTAGTATTATTACCTGTTCCTGTTGTATTGTGAGTCTAGTCAAGTAAGTCTTTTAGTGTTTAGTTATAGTTTGTCAAGTGTTTCTCAGTTTAGTCCAGTTTTAGTCAGTCTATGTTCTGTTTGAGTTGTTTCTTGTTTCACCAGACCACTTCTTGATCCCCTCCAGTTTGCTTACCGAGCAAACAGGTCTGTGGACGATGCAGTAAACATGGGACTGCATTACATCCTACAACACCTAGACAGACCAGGGACTTACGTCAGGATCCTGTTTGTAGACTTCAGCTCGGCCTTCAACACCATAATCCCAGACCTCCTCCTGCCCAAGCTTACCCAGCTCTCTGTGCCAACCTCTACCTGTCAGTGGATTATTAACTTCCTGTCGAACAGGCAGCAGCTAGTGAGGTTGGGAAAATTTAAATCCAGCACATGTACCATCAGCACCGGAGCTCCTCAAGGATGTGTTCTTTCTCCACTGCTATATTCACTCTACACAAACGATGCACTGCAAGACTCCTCTGTCAACTCCTGAATTTGCAGATGACACCACATCATGGCCTATCACAAGGTGAGACGAGTCTGCCTACAGAAGGAGGTTGCAGCTGGCTGCCTGGTGATCAAAACAACCTGAGCTAATGCATTCAAACAGTGGAGATGTGTGGATTTCAGAGGAATGCCCCCTGCACTCCCCCCTCACCATCTGACACACTGGGTACTGTCGGAGTCATTCAGGTTCCTGGGCTCACCATCTCTCAGGACCTGAAGTGGGATCTCCACATAGACTCCATGCTAAAAAGGCCCGCAGAGGTTTACTTCCTCCGCATTGAGAATTCAACTACCACAGGAGCTACTGACCCAGTTCTACTCGGCCATCATCGATCTGTCTGTGCACTCAATTACTGTTTGGTTGGTCAGCTACAAATCAGACTAGAAGACTACAACGACAGTTGAGTGCTGAGAAATTATTGTGCCCCTGCCCACACTCTCAGGACTCTTACACTTCCAGAAAGGAAAAAGGGCTAAGAAAATCATATTGGACCCACACACCCAGCACACCTCTTTGACTGTGCCTCTGGCCGGCGCTAGAGCACCACACCAGACCCAGACACAAGAACATTTTTTTCCCGCAGGCTATACTCAGCCTGAACAATTAAAAGCTCTTACTACACACTGTCCATCACATTGCACACTTGCACATAGCATCTGGAAATTGTACATTGTAAGAAACAATAGGTTAAATCTGTAAATAACACTACCTCTACTTACTAAATTATCCATTTGCACAAGTGTACATACAATCTGTTAATATGTTTATTCTACTATATACTACCCGGTACAATGTCTCTTATATGTTATTATCCCCCATTTTCTGTAAAATAGTCTTTATTTTATATATGCACAATTTAGAATCTTTTAGACTGTAAATCGTATTATATTGTATTGTCATTGTGTTAAATGTCTGTACTAGAAGCTTCCAACACCAAAGAAAATTCCTTGTGTGTGCAAGCACACTTGGCAATAAAGCTCTTCTGATTCTGATTCTGATTCTTGTTTTTCTTGATTTACCCCATCGTGGGTCTTTGTTTTGTGTTTATTTTCTGTTAAATAAAGCTTTCTGTTAACCCCTTCATCCCCGCTGCCTGCAACTGGGTTCTTTCACCACGGTCTTGACATTGAAGCCCTGAGACTGGCAAGAGCAGCCTCTAACTCATCTGTACTCATTCTACTGGATCTATCTGCTGCCTTTGACACCGTTAACCACCACATTCTCCTGTTGACCCTCAAGGCTATAGGTGTCTCTGGAATGGTGCCACAATGGTTTAAGTCTTACCTCTCAGGTAGGTCATTTAGAGTATCCTGGAGAGGTGAGGTCTCTGAGTCCCAACATCTCAATACAGGGGTGCCTCAGGGCTCAGTGCTTGGACCATTGCTCTTTTCCGTATACATGACATCCCTAGGTTCTGTCATTCGGAAACATGGCTTTTCCTATCACTGCTATGCAGATGATACACAACTCCACCTGTCATTTCAGCCTGACGAACCGACGGTTTCTGCACGCATTTCAGTATGCCTGATGGACATTCATTCAACTAGGCTCAACCATCACACCTTCCAGAACGGCCAGAAACCTGGGAGGTAAGGTAAGGTAGGTTAAACTTTATTGTCCCACATATGAAAACATGGGAAATTTGTCTTGGGCCATCACCCATGCTGCAGTCAGCTCACAATTAACACACAATAATCAACAAACACAAACAATAAAAAAATCAATACAACAAAAATAACACAACAATAAATAACTGTAACACAATTACAGCTCCATACTGTCACTATTTAACAGCTTTACCATAGGCGTAATTTGTGGGTGGACGGGTGTGACATGTCTCCACCACTTTTTGCCAAAGTCAATTTTGTCCCCACCACTTATTGGAAGAAATAAAAAATACGGAGTGTCTATTTACCGTGCAAGTAGCCCGCTTTGTAAGCAGAGGCTATTTATACTAACTCCGCCCATCAGTTTCAGATTGGAATAGACAAAATGTAAGAAAGGTACACAAAAATCGACTGCTACAGTGGCGTAGAGCGTAAAGCATGTGTTACCTACTTGTCGTTGTGGGTTCGGGACTGCTGTTTGCTGAACTTTTTCCCTATCACATATCCGATTGTAAAGGTATTTATTTTTAATAGAATGCTGAAAATATTTGAAAATGGTTGTTCAAATCATACATGTACCAAACATTTTGCGCTTAATTGCACTTTGGTGCTATATATTCGTCCTTATTGTTCTCGACATGCGGTTGCTATCGTCAATTGCAAGATTAATTACATTTTGATACTGACACGGAGAGGTGTGGAGAGAACCCAAGCGCAGGCAGGCAGTGAAGGGGTTAACACAACAAAGCTTTATTAATACACGAAACAAAAACACCCACAATGGGCAAAACGAAACTGAGATATACATATATATAAAACAAAAGACTTCCCACGTGGGGGCAAAACATAAAACAAGAGAAGCAAAAAACCTAACTCAAAAACTCGACCAAACGTCTTACAAAAAACACGACAGGGTAAACAAGGCAACACACAAAACTCACGATTCACGGATAAGGCAGAGAACAGGAACAAGGGTAACAACACACCAAACGAAGTACACGCATACACAACGAAATCCACGAACACAAGACAAAGAAACAAGAGGGTATTTATAGGGGAAGACAAACGAGGGATAATGACACAGGGCAGGTGTGGGTAATAAAACACTCAGGGAAAGATAACAAGGAAACGAGAGGAGTGGGGGAAATGACAAGACACTGGAGAGAACGTCTCGGTTACGTTTGTAACCTCGGTTCCCTGATGGAGGGAACGAGACGTTGTGTCGAACCGACAGATGGGGTTCGTCCTTGAGAACCAATCGCTTCCGACTTCTCTAGAAAAGGCCAATGAAAATTGGCGAATGAAATTTGCATGCCGGACTCCGCCCCCGGATATCCGGGTATAAAAGGGAGAAGGCATGCCTCATTCATTCACCTTAGTTCTGAGGAGCTTGAGACCTCTCACGACTGCTGCAGTGGACAGCACGTGTTGTGGCAAGAGGACACAACGTCTCGTTCCCTCCATCAGGGAACCGAGGTTACAAACGTAACCGAGACGTTCCCTTTCTGTCGGTCTCTCGATGTTGTGTCGAACCGACAGATGGGGTTCCAATGGAAAACGCCATAACACTGTGCCCTGTCACAATCTCAACGAAGCGACGGTGACTGGCCTGGGCGTGTCAGCCGTGAACTCTAACGCGAAATTGTAACCTACCAGTGGGTAGGTAGGGGGTCCCAGAGCTTTCTAGAAAGGTGGGAAGGCCCCTACCTTCGGCCTCACAGGCGGCGGCCTTGTTTCTCTAACAGCGAGAAGCTGCCCGGAACCGTAAGGCCACTGGGTGAGCGCTACTTCCTCAAGTGGGGGATGCGCTACAGAGACCACTTCCTATCGCAGGGAGGAGACTAGTGGAGATACCAACATGGTCTCACCGATGGGGGAGAACTCATGGGAAGAAAGTGCGGACTGAAGGAGTTAACCGCGAGGTGGAGGTCCACCTAAGGAGGTCATGGGTTACCAAGGTGGGAACCAGCATGAGGATACATCAGACGGAAGCACCCTGCTGGGGGGTTGCAACGTCTGGTAGCACTAGGTCCGGTTAGAGCATGTTGCGAATAACTCAGGTGATACCCGGCCTAAGGGGCAGGGCTGCTCTGCCCAGCCCGCCCACAGGAGGTGCTTACTAGTGATGGATGGAGTGCCTGTTCTTCAACCAGTGGGGGAAGAAGGGAGGCTAGTTAGTACGCTGACCCCCTTAGGAGAAAGGGGGGGGGAAGGTACTGACACAGGCGTACACCCTACCGGTCGCCGGTCTTGCCTGATGCCCGCAAGACTCGAGCTGACTGGTTTTACGCGGAGGCTGTAGGACCTCGCGAAGGTGATGGGTGTAGCCCAACCCGCAGCTCTGCAAATGTCTGCCAGAGAGGCGCCTCGAGCCAGTGCCCACGAGGAGGCTGTACTCCGTGTGGAGAGAGCTCTCACCCAGTGGGCGTAGGCGATCTTAGGACAGGTACGCCATCGTGGACGCCCATGATCCAGTGCGTCAATCTCTGTTTGAGACAGCCCTCCCTGCTGATCTCCAAAACAGACAAAGAGCTGCTCAGAGCTACTGCGGCTCTGCGTGCGGTCCAAGCAGAGGCGCAATGCGCGTACTGGACACAACACGGATGGGGTTGGGTCTTCCTCCCCGGTGGGGAGCGCCTGTAAGTTCACCACCTGGTGTCTCGGGGGAGTGGTGGGAACTTTGGGCACGTAGCCGGGCCGGGGTCTCAGGATAGCGTGAGAATAACCGGGCCCGAGTTCTAGGCAATCTGTGGACACGGAGAATGCTTGTAGGTCCGCTACCCTCTTGAGCGTCCTCCCGAGAGCCGTCTTCATCGTGAAGTGAGAAAGAGCGGCATCTCCGAGGGGCTCCAGGACCGCATCAAGGTCGTAAGAGGGTACGGAGCGCGGGTGAGGTGGTAGCCTTCCCGCGCCCCTTAGGAACCAAATGATCAGGTTGTGCTGTCCTAGAGACTACCAGCAACTGGGTCGTGATGAGCGGCAACAGCGGCTACATACACGTTCAGTGTGGAAGGGGAGAGATTATTCTCGAGTCTCTGGAAGGACCGCACCCACTTGATCAAGCAACTCCGCGGGTCTTCTCTTCGAGAAGAGCACCAGGATGAGAAGAGGCACCACTAGGGGCGTATAGTCGCCTAGTGGCCAGGGCCCTAGCCTGAGTAGTGGTCTTAACCGCCGCAGGGGTTAGGCCACTCAGGATCTCCTCGTTCTGTCCAGGGGCCAGACATGGAGGTTCCAGAGGTCTAGCCCGTGATGCCATAACGTGCCCTTCCCCTGGGAAAGCAGGTCCTTCGTCAGGGGAATCGGCCAGGGGGGAGCTGTCGTCAAGAGCATTAGCTCCGAGAACCAAGTCCGGTTGGGCCAGTATGGCGCAACTAGTACACTTGATGCTCCTCTTCCCTGACCTTGCACAGGGTCTGTGCAATGAGGCTCACTGGGGGAAGACGTACTTCCGCTTGTCCCACGGCCAGCTGTGCGCTAGAGCTTCCGTGCCGCTGCAGGGAGTACTTTAGCGGCAATGGGTGGTGTCCAGGGAGGCGAAGGGGTCTACCTGAGCCCGCCATGACTGTCCCCAATGAGCTGGCTACGCGGGGGTGGAGTCGCCACTCTCCGCGATGCGTCTACTGACGAGAGAGCACATCGGCTGTCTGGTTCAGGTCACCTGGGATATGTGTGGCCCTGCGGACTCCACAGGAGGAGGCGTCGGGCGAGTCGTGTTAGCTGCCATAAGCGAACGCCACCCTGGCGGTTAAACGCTACGACAGTTGTGCAGTCCGACCGGACCAGCACGTGCTTGTTCCGCACGAGGAGTAGTAACCCCTTCAGTGCGGGTAGCACATCCAACAACTCTAGGCAATTGATATGTCTGCGCAGGCGGGGGCCCGTCCATCGCCCTGACACTGCGTGCCCATTGCACACGGCACCCCAACCCTGCAGGGAGGCATCTGTTGACTGACGCGCCTCGCCTGCCCGAGAGGGACCCCCGTCCGTAGAAAAAGGTCATTGAAGACCAAAGGGTTAGGGTGCGTCGGCAGAAAAAGCGTAATCACCATTCGCCTGCTGCCGGTGTGCCTCGCCTCCAGGGAACTCGACTCTGTAGCCAGTGTTGGAGCGGTCACATGTGCATCAACCTGAGGGGTATCACCACCGTCGAGGATGCCATGTACCCAGGAGCCTCCTCCCGCTGACTGCTTGAAATATTCCAGGCAGTTCAACACTGACTGAGCGCAGTGGCGCTGTAATGGAGTTGAGTTCCATACCAAAAAAGATTATGCTCTGCACAGAGGAGAGCCTGCTCTTTTTCGGTTGACCTGAGGTCCCAATCGATCTAGGTGCCGAAGCACTAGGTCCCTGTGTGTACATAACAGATCTCACGTGTGTGTCAAATGAGCCAGTCGTCGAGATAGTTTAGTACCCGCACACCTCTCTCTCTGAGGGGAGTGAGGGCGGCTTCCACGATCTTCGTGAAGACTCGTGGGGACAGGGACAGACAGAAGGGGAGGACTCTGTACTAATATGCCTGACCCTCGAAAGCTAACCGTAGGAACGGGCGATGATGAGGGGGAAGAGACATGAGTCAGCGTACTTCAGGTCGATTGCCATGAATCCATCCTGACATCTGACAGATGCCAGGATGCGCTTCTGCGTGAGCATCCTGAACGGCAGCTTGAGTAGGTGCCTGTTCAGGGTACGCAGATCTAGCGACCCCCGCTCTTTTGGGGACGATGAAGTACGGGCTGTAAAACCCGTTGAACATCTCGGCTAGAGGGACGAGCACGATCGCTTCCTCACCAGAGGGGTGGCGACCTCGGCCCGAAGCACGGGGCATCCTTGCCTCTGCTGAGGTTAAGAGGATGCCCCGAAACTTGGGCGGGCGTCCGGGGAGTTGGATCGCGTAGCCGAGACGGACCGTATCCCGTAGTCACCGTGACGGTTTGGGAAGCTCTTGTCAGGCTCCCAGGGACCGACAGGGAGGCTAGGGGTACGTTCTGCTTCATCGACCTCCCGGGGGTGGTTCGATGGCTGGCAGTGCGGATCCCTCGCCGTGGGGGGGCCCCCGGAGAGGAGATCGGCTCTGCAGTTTTACCTGCCTGGCGATGATGTAGCACAACGCACCATCGAATGAGAGTGCTTAGGCTGATGATTATCCTCGACATTGGGTCTTGCCGCAACGTCGAGTTGCCGAACACCGTCGTGTAGAGGGTGAGAGCGGCTGTGATAATACCCAGACGATGATGTGGCACAAAGCACCGTCGATTGAGAGTGCTTAGGCTGCTGATTATCCTCGACATTGGGTCTCGCCGTGACGCAACGTCGAGTTGCCGAACACCGTCGTGTAGAGGGTGAGAGCGGCTGTGATAATACCCAGACGATATGTGGCACAAAGCACCGTCGATTGAGAGTGCTTAGGCTGCTGATTATCCTCGACATTGGGTCTCGCCGTGACGCAACGTCGAGTTGCCGAACACCGTCGTGTAGAGGGTGAGAGCGGCTGATATAAACGCCCAGAGAGGGAGAAAAACTTTAGAAAGGTATTCTCGAACTCCCTGGGGTCTTCCCATGAGGGCCGCATTGGCTTTCGCCGCGGCTGCTGATGGGGTGGTGGTCTCCTCTTCGATGTCTCGAAGAGGACCAGGGCTGCTGGGAAGCAGACGGTGCACGGGATCTCGGCGGCCAGAGGGCGGTCGAGTCGCGGCTGGGGAGGACATACGTGATATCCTCTGTCTGCTCCCTAACTGTCGAACCCGACAGTATCACCAAACAGCCCCCCCTTGCGAGATGGGTGCATCGAGAAAGCGGACTTTCTCAGAGTTACTCACCTGTGCAAGGTTCAGCCAGAGGTGTCTCTCCTGGACCACAAGTGTGGACATCGCCCGACCCAGGGCCCGCGCGATCACCTTGTTCGCCCGAGAGCGAGGTCGGTGAAGCCGCGGAGTTCCTGCATAAGCGCTGGGTCGGTCTTACCCTCGTGGAGCTCTCTCCGCGCATTGGCCTGCAGGAAGGCCATAGCGTGGAGAGAGGGGACAGCTTGGCCCGCAGCAGAGTAAGCTCTCGACACCTCAGATGCCGAAAAGCCTACGTGCTTTGGACGGGAGTCTAGGTCGAGCCCCCGGGGGACATCGACGTATCCTCTAGCTGCCCCACCATCGAGGGAAGAAAGGGTGATGGAACTAGTTGACGTGTACGCGCCGAAGGGGGCGTTCCAGGTCGTACTAGGTTCCTCATGCACTTCCGGGGGAACACGGCACTGAGGGCGAGTGCGGCTTGGAGCCGCTCTCAAGCCCGATGTACCGTGTATCCAGCCGCGAGCGTTGGGAGAGGCAGTGCGGTGCACCGCAACCCAATGCCGGCGGCCCGGGAAAGCATGGCTGACATTACGACATCCGCTTCTTCCTGATCTCGACCCCCCGAGGGAGGGAGCTTCAAGGAATCGTCGGAGTCTGATGCCAGTAAGTCACCCTCCGATGCTGCAACAGACATCTCATCATCACGTACCGTGTCCGATACGTGATTGAGGAATAAGACGGCGGACCGTCTTATGGGGAACGGTCAGACGAGCAAGGCGAGGTGCGAACGGTCCGCGAGCCAGTGGCTGACGGATTAGCGCTCACAGTAATCCTCATATCACCCTCGCTGCTCGCCGTAGCGGGCGGCAGGGCCGTAGTCCTGCCGTCACGGAACGGGAAGCAGACAAGGTGGTGGCTGAGTCCCGTGGGAACACAGCCACCCGTGACGCAACGTCTGAATCGTCAGCCGCCCGCAGTGCGGGCAGGACGTATCCACAATATCTGCCCCAGCGTACTGGAAGCAGATATCGTGTCCGTCCCCCTCCTCGATGAGTGTGTTGCACCCAAGAGAACAGCGGGACATGCCACGCTGGAGAAATTTGCTCTTTTAGAGAAAAAACTCGAACACTTCTGGAACCGCCGAGACGCCCAGGGGAAGTCGCTGCAGGAAGGGACAGTCCGCTGCACCACGTCATAGAGCCGGCAGTCTTGTAGCGAAGTCTGTTGATCATGAGCGAAGGCTCCGAAGAACAAAAGGTGAATGAATGAGGCACGCCGTCTCCCTTTTATACCCGGATTTCCGGGGGCGGAGTCTGGCATGCAAATTTCATTCGCCAATTTTCATTGGCCTTTTCTAGAGAAGTCGGAAGCGATTGGTTCTCAAGGACGAACCCCATCTGTCGGTTCGACACAACGTCGAGAGACCGACAGAAAGGGAACGTATGTTATTGTCAAAAGGACAATAATATGTTTCTCTCCAGACATAACCAAAGGCTTTGTCATGACTCTGCTACAGGACCAAGAAAAACATGACTAAATGAAGCAGAGCCATGACAGATACTTGATAGAAAACTCCAATAAATGGAAAAGTCACAACTTTGTAGTTCCATGAGTTCAAAACAAAATTTAGAAAGTTCGTTGTATATTTGTAGCCTATCTGGCAATGCCCGTAGTAATATGTGAAAATACGATTTTTTAAAGATATTATTTTTCCATCTGTTTCCCCTGTTTACTTGAATGTTTGTCCTTATTAGCAGGGGGTTCCCAAACGTCTCAATCCTTGACCCACCAACAGGTAATCTGTGTCAAACACCAAATTTTTAACATGGGGAAAACACACATTCGTTTCAGTAGTTTTTATTTTATCACAAATTAAGTCCATAGTCCAACAAACAATTTCTCCCTCTCCTTCCTCCTAGCTACCCTTAGTTTATTTCGGAGCATCCTTCATAGCTACAAGGTCCCCTCTCCCAAATTTCATTTCTTTCTGTACTATGCACTCTTTAATTTCCTTACAGATATACGATTTATTATTTGGGTATATAGTTATAATTTTTTTGTTGTTTATCTTTACAGAAGTGAATGTAGCCTGTAACAGTCTCTGCAGCCTCCTCCAAGTCCAGACTACGAAAGAGGTTCCAGTTGGTACAGGAAATGCAGCCTTTTAAGGTTTCAATACTCTCACTATTCCACACATACAGTTTTAGTTTGTGGTTTACTGCTCTTAAGCAAGGACTTATAAGTGGGAACTAGATGGTCACCTTTATGATCAGAGGAGCCTAGTGGCGGTTTAACCTTAGCTGTATAAGCATCTTGACATTCCCATAAAATGTATCCAAAGTATTTTTGCCTCTAGTGTTACAGTCCACATATTGATAGAATCCAGGCAACACAGTGTACAATGACTAAAATCCCCTAAAATAAAACAAGGTGCTTCAGGGGTACTTCTTAATTGTCTATGAACACAGTCTGCTGAAAGTTTAGCTGCATTTGCAGCATTCCCACTGGGTGGTACATACACAGTACATAATAAAATGTTCCCAAATTCACGTGGTAGATAAAAAAAGCCTAATGCTCAGACATACTAGTTCAATGTCGGATTTACAGAACAGCTCTCTCACGGAAAATTGCGAGTACCACTTTTGGTTAACAAACACAAATACCACCTCCTTTGCTCTTGCCTGAATTGTCATTCCTGTCAGAGTGCAACAGAGAAAAGCCTTCCAAGGCAATGAGCGCGTCAGGCACGTCCTCTCGTAACCACGTCTCAGTGAACACAAGCAGGCATGAATCCCGATACTCATGTCGAACTCTGGTATTAACTCTGAGCTCCTCAACTTTGCTTCTCAGGGAGCGGGTGTTGCAAAGAAGCATTGAGGGTAGTGGTGGTCTTTCTGCCCTTCTCCGTAATCTCTGCTGCCACGATGTCCCCTCTTCCGCATCCATGCCCGACAGCTTTTCGCCAGTGCTCTCGCCTGCAAATCCCTCGGTAGCTGGTGGGCGAGTGTAAAACTAGTCCGGAACAGTAAGAGTTGGTCTCGGGTATAGCGCAGGACTGCCTCCGACACAAAGTCCCGATTCACTGGCATGGAGTTGCATGTAAACAGCCATACAGGGAATGGTAATCGATGATCAGCTGAACTTCATGGATCATGTTGACTGCACAACCCGGTTCTGTAGATTCATCCTCTACAACATTAGGAAAATTAGACCTTTCCTGTCCAAGCATGCTACACAAGTCCTAGTCCAGGTTCTTGTCCTGTCCAGACTGGACTATTGCAATGCGCTACTGGCTAGACTTCCAGCTTGCACAATCAAATCTCTACAGATGATCCAGAATGCAGCGGCAAGAGTGGTCTTCAATGAACCGAAGAGAGCGCACGTCACTCCTCTCTTCATTGAGTTACATTGGCTCCCTATAGTCCCTCGCAACAAAATCAAAGCTCTGCTCTTGGCCTATAAGACCACTACTGGATCAGCACCCCCATATCTTCACTCGCTAATACAGATTTACGTGCCCGCCAGATCCCTAAGCTCTGCAAACGAACAACGTATTGTAGTGCCATCCCAAAAAGGGAAAAATCACTCTCACGTACCTTCTCTGGATCTGTTCCACATTTGTGGAATGATCTGGCCGCTGCTACAAGATCAGCAGATTCTGTAGCCATCGTTAAGAATAGGCTGAAAACACACCTCTTCCTTCAGCACCTGACCGATTAGTTCTGACTTCAATCTCTTTTCTACTCTTTCTATCCTAAATAGAAAAAAAACATAGCGTTGTATACTGTGGTAGGCTATATGAGATCAGTTTTACTGCGCTTATGCTTTTTGTTGTCCTTATGTTGTTCCAATTGCTTCCATTGTTTACCTCATTTGTAAGTCGCTTTGGATAAAACCGTCTGCTAAATAACTAAATGTAAACGTAACTCAAGACACATTTAAATATATTAACAAACATAAATAAACAAAAATGCCAAGTGATGGACTGGCCATCAAAACTGGGTGTACCCTGTCCCAGATGCTGGGAAGAGCTCCTGTGACCCTGAAGAGCATAACCAGATTCAGAAATAGAAAACATGTGGCATAAAAACAAGTTTTGCAACATGACTGAAAACTTACAACTGAATAAAGGGAAGAAAATTATGTTCAGGGATGTAATTTAACAGACTTTTTTCTGTTTTATTTTTCTGCTTATTGGGGGTCTTATATTTACATTTACACAAAGACTCCTAAAGTGTATTCGAAAACTTGAGCATAACAAATTCAATCACTTGTGAAATCATTCAAACATAATGGTGGCATTGAACTGAATGCAATTACCTAACAACTTAGATAAAATGATTTTACACCTGATTTACAGAAATTTACAAAATATTTACTTTAAATTAGTGCTGTCAATCGATTAAAAAAAATAATCGGATTAATCACACATTTTCTGTGATTAATCCCTATTAATCACACATAACAATAATATTTTATAATATACTTTTACATTTGAATAATTTCACATTTAATCTTCAAATTGATGTAGAAACAACATATTTCTTTAACAGCGTCATTTTATGAATGAAAGAAATCATTTTGATATTAGTACTGTAACTGATGTCTCTATTAAATTGATTATTTTAACATTAATTATAGCCATTCAACAATATAATTGATAGCTATCATGAAATATACAGAAATTAAAGGAAGTTCTCAAACACTTTACAGTCTTTAATGCTAAATTATAAATTAAATGCAGGAGAATTCTCATTAAAGCTACAAAATCACATTGATTTCTTCTTTTATTTTGTTCTTTGATTAACGTTAGTGACGGGAGTCACAGCAGCACGTTTAAGAACGCGGCCCGTTTAAGAGCTGTCTCAGTACGCAGATTTGACCGTCACCGCACTCCCATTTTCACAACTCTTTGCATTTATTTAAGATTTTATTTTACACTTTGAAGTCTTGCTTAAGAAAATGCTAGACAAAACGGGCTCTCTGACATAATCTTGTATGGTTTTATCCATTCAAGCACGAAAGAGAACTTAACACGGATGCGCTGTCTGACAGAGATTCACCGACGCAGCCTTCAGCCCATGACTGTTTACACCAGACTGAAGACTTTAGAAGCTGTCTATCTTCATTGAACGTGTCAAAGCAACTGTTTAAAATCGCGCTTAAGTGGTTTAAAAGCCTGTACACGAATAAGAGCGTGATTACATAATGTAACGCTAGACAAAGAATGTCAAAACAAATGGATGCTGCGTTAATTGTGTTAAATATTTTTCACGCGTTAATTTGAAAAAAATAATCGCATGCGTTAACGTTGACAGCCCTACTTTAAATATAACAAATCATATTAAATGTTCATGAACAAATGTGATTTTGTTATTTTAAGATAGTGTAGCAACCTTCATTCTATGTCATAGGATCTTCTGACAGGATATCATTAATGCCTTAAGCTGAGATACCAGCTGATATTAACATTACCTGTCAACTGCTATGGCAACCAAGGTGAAAACGGAGGCTGAGACGGATATGCCCTGGACCATCCCACTCATTTTGCAGACCATGTTTCCAAATGGCCAGCCTGCGTAGAAAAGAGAGGTCATATGCTACATACAGTGGCTTGCAAAAGTATTCATCCCCCTTCATTTTATTCACATTTTGTTATGCTGCTGCCTTATCTTAAACTACTTTAAATGATTATTTTTTTACATTAATCTACACTCCATGCACATAAATGACAAAACAAAAAACTGATTTTTGACAGCTTTGCAAATTTATTAAAAATAAAAAATAAAAATAAGTACATTGCATAAGTATTCATACCCTCAACTCAGAAAATGGTTATAGCGCCTTTACAGACTCAAATCTTTTTGGGTATGATGTGAAAAGCTTTACACATCTGCATTTGGCAATTTTCTGTCATTCTTCTCCTCAGATCCTTTCAAATTCTGTCAGGTTGGATGGAGATCATCAGTAGACAGACATTTTCAGGTTTCTACAGAGATGTTCAGTTGGGTTCAAGCACTAGCTGGGCCACTCAAGGACATAGACAGAGTTGTCCATAAGCCACTCTTGCATTGTTTTAGTTGTGTGCTTAGGATCATTGTCATGTTGGAGAATGAACCTTCTGCCCTGTCCGAGGTTCTGGGTGTTCTGGGCTAGGTTTTCATGATCATTATCTCCGTATTTTGTGTACAGTCCCTGAAGCTGAAAAATACCCCCACATCATGATACTGTTTCCACTACACTTTACTGTTAAGATGGTATTGTACAGGTGTTGAGCAGTGCTTGTTTTTCTACAGACATGATGCATGAATCTGAGATTCATCAGACCAGAATATCTTGTTTCTGACAGTTTGAAAGATTCATTGAAGTACGTTTTTGCATATTTCAAGTTTCCATGTGTCTTCACTGAGCAAAGGTTTGAGTCTGGCCACTAAGCCATAAAGCCCAGATTGGTGGAGTGTTGCAGTGATGTTTGTCCTTCTGTATGTTTCTCCCATCTCCATATATGATCATGGAGCTCAACCAGAGTAATCATCAGCTTCTTGGTCACCGCTCTAACCAAGACCCTTCTCCATCGATGGCTCAGTTTGGACAGGAGGTCAGCTCAAGAAAGAGATCTGGTGGTTCCGAACCTCTTTCATTGAGGATAAATGGAGGCTACATGCTTCTGTGAACCTTCAATACAGCAGATTTTTTTCAGAAGTCTTCCCCAGATCTGTGTCTTGATACAATCCTGTCTCAAAGCTCTACTGGCAATTCTTTTGACCTCATGTCTTGGTTTTTACGTTGATATGCATTTTCAGATGTTGCACCCTTTATAGAGAGGTATGTGCCACTCCAAATCATTCTTATTCAATTGAATTTGGCACAGGTTAACTCCACTCGAAGTATATAAACATCAACAAGCAAAACTAATGCTTCTGAGCTAAATTTCAAGTGTCCCAGAAAAGGGTATGAATACTTATGCAATGTACTTATTTTTGTTTTTTATTTTTAATAAATTTGCAAAGCTGTCAAAAAACGTACTTCAACGAATCTTTCAAACTGTCAGAAACAAGATATTCTGGTCTGATGTCAGACTCATGCATCATGTCTGGAGAAAAACAAGCACTGCTCAACACCTGTACAATACTGTCTTAACAGTAAAGTTTAGTGGAAACAGTATCATGATGTGGGGGTGTTTTTCAGCTTCAGGGACTGTACACAAAATACGGAGATAATGATCATGAAAACCTAGCCCAGAACATTCAGAACCTCGGACAGGGCAGAAGGTTCATTCTCCAACATGACAATGATCCTAAGCACACAACTAAAACAATGCAAGAGTGGCTTATGGACAACTCTGTCTATGTCCTTGAGTGGCCCAGCTAGTGTTTGAACCCAACTGACATCTCTGTATAAACCTGAAAATGTCTGTCTACTGATGATCTCCATCCAACCTGACAGAGTTTGAAAGGATCTGAGGAGAAGAATCACAGAAAATTGCCAAATGCAGATGTGTAAAGCTTTTCACATCATACCCAAAAGGATTTGAGTCTGTAAAGGCGCTATAACCATTTTCTGAGTTGAGGGTATGAATACTTGTGCAATGTACTTATTTTTGTTTTTTATTTTTAATAAATTTGCAAAGCTGTCAAAAATCAGTTTTTTGTTTTGTCATTATTGTGCATGGAGTGTAGATTAATGTAAAAAAAATCATTTAAAGTAGTTTAAGATAAGGCAGCAGCATAACTAAATGTGAATAAAATGAAGGGGGATGAATACTTTTGCAAGCCACTGTATATTTATGATCATAATACTGACAAATAGAATTACACTGTAAAATACTGTTTTATTTGACAGATTTTTCACAGATTTTAAAAATACTGTAAAAAGGTTAAATTAAAGAAATAGACCACAAATTTACAAGTTGGGTGTAAAATTTTCTGGAGCCCCATGCCACTACTGGAAAAACTTGTGACTTGTGACTAACTTGTAAGACTAGTCTTTAAGTAGCCTAGTTTATGCAACCGCCCCCAGGTTGAAAATACTGTGTTGTCAAAGTTAACAAGTACTTTTCAATACTTTTTATTAGATATTTGTAAAACCCAGTGAAAAGCATAAAGGGTGACTAATAATAATAATTTATGGCAAAAAAAAAAATCACGAAATATGGAGATACAAGGTTTTAGACAGCAGGACAGCAGCTAAGTATTAAAAAAGCTCTTGAAGGGATAGTTCACCTTCAAAATGAAAATTCTGTCATCATTTACTCACCCTGTTGTCATTTTAAACCTGTGTGATTTTCTTTATCATGTAAAACACAAAATAAGTTCTTTTGAAAAATGTTGGTAAGCAAAAACCGTTGGTTCCCATTGACGTCTATTGTATGGACACAAAACCAATGCAAGTCAATGGGGACCAATAGTTTTCTGTTACCAACATTTTTCAAAATATCTTCTTTCGTGTTCTGAAAAAGAAAGAAAGTCATACAGGTTTGAAATGACAAGAGGGCGTATAAATAATGACATTTGACACAATGACAGTTTCATTTAGAAGGTGAACTATCCCTTTAACATTAAGGTACTGTATGTAACATATACACACATTTTTTGACAAATCCTTTATGCCTCTACCTCACTTGTAGTGCAATTTTTACTTGTTTTTATATTACATTTAAATTAAAACTTTTCTTTACCTCACATGACATGAAAAACCAGATAAAAGTCATGGTGGAACATAAAGAGGATCATTATAATAAAGATTTTAACCTGATTCGTTAAAATGTGTTTCACTGACACCATGTCAAAAGGTTTAACATTTGCCTTTAGTCACAGGCTTGGGATAATGATGAAGAATACCAAGCAGTTCACTGACTTTTTCTCCTTTTAAAGCAACCAATATTAGCTACAGTGCAATCAATGCACGGATCTATGGCCCAGAGCAACAAAATGCCCTCAGATTTGCCATGGTAATACAGTTTCTACAGTTACCATCTGGTGGGATTTGCAGAATTTTGTGTATGGTTGGATGAGGTGAATTGGCTTAGGGAAAGGCTTAACAATATCTCACTGTGGGGGTGGGGAATGCGTGCGTGTGAACTAATTTGTGTGTTGTTTTATAGTGAACAAAACAAGAGACACACTTGCACTTCCTCCGGGCCTTGGGTGACTAACATGAAACATAATTTTAAATAGCTTTTTTCCTGACAGTCTCGTGTTCACATACATTTCCGAAAAAGGAAAAGATGCCATTTTTACCCATTAACTTTTCATTGGTTATTAGATTAATAGTGTACTGTGTGCTCATTTGAGTATTTCTTTATTTTTAAACAATAAGAATACAGTAGCGTATTCACAGAAAAGGTTACTGTCACACATATTAAATCAAGGTCTACTTAATTCTACACGAGTGTGAAGTATGGTTAATATTCTTATTTTGAGTCTTATAAAAGTCTTATTTTGTAACAGCCTAACCGCACTGTAAAACAGTCTGAACCATACTGTTTCACACATGGCAGATATAAAACCTTTTTTGCTGTCTTATGCTCAGTTTATTATTTGCATTTATTTGTTTCTTGGTGTTTTTTGGAACATTTTTTAACCCGAATTAATGGTGTTTGTCATCAATTTTCAATATCAATACTACTTTTTACGAGGAATTTCTTCTTGCTTTTTTTCTTGCTTCTAGATTGCTTTGACACCAGACTGCACCTTGACTTTTTGAATTTAGCAATTCAGTCTTAAAGAAAGCCAATACATTTTTTGTGATTTCCTCATCTTCATCAATGACAAGATGGGTTATAAATTGTTTTTCACCTCAGTAGACAATGGTCCTGATAGTTTGTCACAACAGGGCATGACAGCTCTGAAGTAAAGCAGATTTCTATATACATTTTAGTGACATTGTACCATTTTACACAGCATTGGCTGATTTATGCTCTGGAATCCGGCCTGTCACTGATGGCAACCACAAATGTACATTGCACTCAACTGAGTGCCACCACTGCTATGACTCTTATCTGTCCTTTAAACTATAGTGAGCACTAATTTTGTCAACGACTTTGTTTCTATGGAAACATGCATGACCTACAGTATAACACTGAATAGAGTTTCTTACTGCCCTTCTTACAACCCCTTGTTTCTTGTGATTCAGCCAACTACTTGAAAGATAATAATGGTAATATTAAAATAAAAAATGCATGATTTTGTTTAAAACCTGCAGTACGTACAGTAATATTAATACACCCATTTTTGACCCAGATGTGTTATGCTAATTGCAAATAAATTGTACAAACATGTACAATAACCAGTAATTTTACAGGTATGTTTTTTCTGGCTCATGGTATTCTGGTGCTTGTGATGTGCTATGCTAACATACACATTTTGGAAGATAATACTGATGCAATATCACACTGTATTTTAAACCACTAATTTTAAACATCTGAAAATTTAAAAAGTCTAAAATTTTGGTGCCACTAGAGCATTTATTCAATGTCAAATGAAGGGTTCTGGTTACTAGAATATTAGTCTTCTCTGGTCAAAGTAGCCCTAAGGAGATGCACAAATGTGAGTTTAATATACAAGCATGCATTAAAACAAAACCTTAGTTAACTCTGAATCACAAGAAATACACACTTCTCTGCCACTGCACTGACCTGTAATAATGTTGTCAAGAAGAGTTGTTGGCATGCAAAAAATCCCAACAAGAAGGTCACTGATGGCGAGGTTGAGGATGAAGAGGTTGGTGACAGTGCGCATGTTTTTGCTCCTCAAGACTATGAAGCACACCACTCCATTTCCAACCATGCAGACCAGGAATATGAGCAGGTATGACACTATGAAGATTGCTGCTACTGTTGGCTGATGCAGATAATATCCTACATATGTGATGTTGTTTTGAGGCAAGAACAATTCACTGGAGCCATTGGGAAAATTCCAGTTATCATCATCCACAACGGTAATGTTCAGGTCCAGAGTTTCATTCATTTTATATCTAAAGATAAAATAAAAATGAATTGTTTTAAAACATTGTATCAAAGTTTTAGTTTCCCTCCTACGTAAATACTAATTAATTTGTCTTTATACTTATCTCTGGTCTGTTTTACTACAAATGTGTATCTCTGTAGCTCCCTGACGTTACGCTTTGTAAATAATTATGCATACTCTCATAAAGTGGAATGCAATTATACAGATCTCCACTGTGAATCTTGATTTGAAATCACCTTATAAACGCAGAAATGTCACATTTGCACACATTTGCCAATTAGTTTATGTAGTCTTCTTTGCTATAGGCCACTCTGGCTTTTCACAGAGTTATTGTGAGATATGCCTGTAATAAACCGAATCATCTAGTCGTCAGATAGTCTGGATCTCCAGTCAAAACAGCCCGTTCTCCTGAGGGAAAGTTTTCTTTTTCATTCAAGAAGAAAATCATCATGTGACCTAACTAATATCACATCCACAAATAATAATAATACTATAGAGTTGCAAACTCATTTACAGACTAACAGAACAACAACAAAACACAACAGCTCATACAGTTTAACATTCTGCTGAGACGTTGTAGCATGTTTGATGCCTGCGTATTTTGTATGTTTGTGCATGATGCTCGTTATTTGCGAGACTTTGATGAACATATGGTACAGTGCAACATCAAATAATAGTTGCACTCGCAGAGGTAGGATTCATCCATTCATGTAATCGAGCGTTTCTCTTGCATTTCTGTCACAGTATGTATAAAATCAGTTTGCATTAGTAAGATTTAAAAAAGAAATAGAACAAATTAACTAACTTCGCAACACTTAAAAGATGATCAACAATGTTTCTTACCTTGTATATACCCAGTTTCGCTTTTGTACTACCTGTTCCCAGGTAAAAACGAACGCGCACACCTCCTTGTTCGCCTGTTCCTCCACGGAGAGACATAAGGAGTCTTCGAAATTCTTTAAAATGAGTAAAAATTTAGTTCTTATTTGTAAATAAATTGCACATCTTGTTAAGTTTACTTCCGCTGTTCCGTAATTTTGAGTTTCAACAAGTTTTCCGAGGTATCAGAAGCCGCCCGGTGCCACTTGCACTCTGTTGAGCAGACACTGTCAATGAACAATGCGCAGGCATGAGAGAGGGAGAGAAATAGCTACTGGCGGAGTGATGATGCGCAGCGTCATAGCGCACGCGGGGATGGACAAGCCATTGGATTTTGCTCCGGTTATTTACGCCCAGTAATAGCTTCTCTGTGACAATTGAAAACATCACCACCGAAAGGAAAAACAGTTACGCACGACCAAAGCCCTTTTATTTTAATTTTGCATGATGACATTTTGTTTTGAGACCTGCGTTATTTACAGCAATCAATTTTTAATTCTTTGAAAGTCCTGTTACTGCTCATTTATAGCGTTTTTATATGCTTTTTAAGACTGTCAATAGCCTTCCCCGTTCGCAGTGGGCCCTTTACATTGACATAGGCACCATGTAAATGCATCAGTAGGGGGCACCATTCGCTAGTATATGAGAACAAAGTAAAAGTAAGTAACGAACTGGAGAGTAGTGAGGGTGTGAAACTGTCTGAGATCTCAGAGACTGTCTGCAATGCATTGAGAATGCAACGGGCTTTCAAAGCAGTTAGAGAAAAGGCACATTGGTACGTTGGTAGTCTACCTCTCTAGATAATGACTGCATATACAATATCACCATAGTAACAGCAACATAATTCCCTATATATTTACTCCCTACATTCAGTATTTTGTATAAACTACAAAATATAGCTACAAAATAAATAGATAACTCATCTAATAGCCTGATGACAGCTTTGAGTATTCCACCATTATTCTGTTTATAGAGCTTGGTGGTATGTTGTTTAATTAAGATTCTGCTTTCTTTTGTGTTCTGTACCACTCTGAATATAGGGCTGCATTAGTGTAGTCTGCTAAGCAGTGGTTTTATTTTAGGTTGGCTGATTGTTAGTGAGATGGTGAGTCATTTGAAGGCTGTTGTGTTTTAGGAGGACAAAGCAGATTTTAGTCACATTTCTTCTGTGGGCAAAAGCAAAACAAAAGAACCATCATTCATGTATGCCTAACTTATTCATTTTTTAAATGTTTTTAAAAAATAAATAAGTTAATTACACTACTGTGTAGAATACAAAAAGCACTTTAAAAATGAAAAGATACACAAGGCAGAACTTGCAATTATATAAAAAAGTATTGAATTACTATTATGTATATGCACCAACCTCGGCAGAAAACAAAATAAAATATTTTTAAGAATGTTGGTAACCAAAGAACAGTGGTGCCCATTCACTTCTTTGTATGCACACAAAATCAATGCAAGTGCACTGTAAAAAATGATTTTTTGAGTTTGTAAATAAAGCTAGCATTACTCGAGTATGTTTTACAAGCAAGTTGTATTTTGTCTTTCTACTTTAAAATGTCGCGTTTAATTCAATGTGTTACTTGAGGTTCCTTTGTAATTATTTGTGCTCTAATACATAAGTAAATTTAAATGAAAATGCCAAGTAATATTTACTTGGTGTTTTGTCATTAAATTAAGCGATGTATAAAACTGATGAACGCAAGTAAATTATACTCCACACAGCCATATAATAGCTGCGCGTGCGCACTTCGGACATTACAACTGGCGCGAAGAGCCAGAGGAAAGCTTGCGCATCGAAACATTTTTTTCAGTGCCTGAGGGGATTAAACTATGGTAAGTCATTAAATGTTTTCTTTTTAATTGATGTAGTAACGTTTGCAGCATAGTGCAGCGTTAATAAACTTTATTTTCGCTGGTTTGTTTGAGTTCGAGTTCTTGTTATCGAGTCTCGGTATTGCTAACATTTCTGGACAACGTTTGCAAACGCGGTTGTTTTTTATTATGCACATGGATAATAGAATTAACGTGATGCTAAGTTAAGCTATTAATATGTTGACAGTGTTCAGTTTGCTAAACGTAGTGTCAAGTCTTGTATGTCTAACATTAAGTAACTTAGACAAATAACTTAACCATGTAATGCATATTCATAAAGTTAAATCAAGTGTATGCTCTGTATATAACCAATATGATATTGATAAACTTGCAGTAGCCTACTGTGTTAACTTACCCTTAGCTAACTCTGCCTTAGCTAGCTCTGAACTGGCGTTGTTGTTACAGATAGAATGGTGGATCTTGAACTAATTTGTTCTAACATTTAAACATTGGTATAACGTTAGCCTATGTTCAATGCATTAAGGTCAATAAGTTCATTTGAATTATTAATGACAAATAATCTAATTGTGGCATTAACATCCATGTTCATCTGTTCCACAGGTATTGGACTCACCATTCTCACCAATAAAACATTTTTAACTGATGCCAGAGGAAATGTGAAGGTGGTTTAATGGATCTGAATTGATTTCAAATGCATAGAGACTGTGTCTGTCCCCCGAATAATACTACAAAATAACAAAATAGCCAAATCTCAGAGAAAAAATCTAATCGTGATTAAACCTGAGGACAATGTAATAAACGACCAAAACAAACTCATAAATTTCTGCCTGCTTAATATTAGATCACTAAATTCAAAAGCAGTTATTGTAAATGAAATGATCACAGACAACAGTTTTGATATACTTTGCCTTACCGAAACCTGGCTTAAACCAAATGATTATTACGGTCTAAATGAGTGTACACCACCAAGCTACTGTTATATGCATGAGCCACGTCCGGTTGGTCGAGGTGGCGGTGTCGCAA
>NC_079891.1:14134159-14139444 GCF_024868665.1 Triplophysa rosa | reverse complement strand
GTTCATCTGTTCCACAGGTATTGGACTCACCATTCTCACCAATAAAACATTTTTAACTGATGCCAGAGGAAATGTGAAGGTGGTTTAATGGATCTGAATTGATTTATTTGATTACCTTTTTTATTTGTTTCTCTGTTTTTTAAATAAGCTGTTAAATATTTGAATTCAAACACTGAATAAAAGTATTTTTGTGAAATACCTGTCAGCATTTTTGGTCTTCAGATACATTTTACTTAACACATATTAATACCTCATATGATTTCAAGTAATATTTACAAAAAACAAACAAGTAAAGACTACTGAGGAAAAGATAACTAGGACTCTTGTTAAGAAATATTAAGTATATTTAGAAGCATTACTTAAATAAAATTTACAAACAAAGGATGAGTAAAATTTGACCCCGTACTTGGGAATTTCTAGTAAAAACTACTTATACATGGGTTTATCATTTACTTGGACAGTTCTGATCAATTTACTAACATTTCCTGAGTGGAAAACCTTGCCTAGCTTTTTTTAAGTAAACTTCACTCCAAATTTTTTTCAGTGTGAATGGTTAACAACATTTTTCAAAATACCTTATTTTGTGTTCTGCTGAAGACAGAAAGTAATACAGGTTTGAAACGACATAATGGCTTCATTAATCTTTACATGATGTATGTAGTCTTGGATGGATGATAAATTGTTGAAGTGTTGTGTTGCTGGCCTTTTAAGATTACTCCAAATAAGCTGACGAAATTCTTAATTTTGACAGTTTCTACAGAAGTTAATTTAAGAAATTAAAAGGTTTGAATCACCATTTAGTCTGTTGCTAAAAGGTGAAACACATACATTAAAGTGCAACAAAAAATTTAGAAACTTTCTTTAGATTTTTGAGATTGCTGAGCAGCTGAGCTCAGTTTTTATTCAATCTTTATAGAATAAATCACAATAGGTCATTTATGTAAAAATTCAATATCAAGAAAAAGATAATTTGATTTGTTTTGTTTTGTTGTTTTTGATAAAAGCCTTTCAATGTTATCATGGAATTAAAACAATAAATGTTGTTTTAATGCTTTATAGTTTCATTGTTTATACTGGTTTGAAAAAGGTAGATGCCTCTCCCCTTGATCACCTCCATTTACTACAAGTTGAAGAAAGAAAGAAAAATGGCTGAAATGTATAATCTCTTGTGTAATTGGTTAATGTTTTAGCAGTGTAAGCAGACTTCAATACACCCTGTGCACAAGCGTAGCGACGAACTTCCGCTGTTGCCAGAAGTCGGGATATCAGTTTCCGGTTTGCTCTCGCTATAATGGCGCACATGTTAAGGACAGTAAACCGGGCACACAAAGAAGACATAGACAACTGTCCACAAGCGGTAGTAACACAACGCGACCACTCGCACAAGGCAGACACCTTATACAAGGGGTAAGCTCATATGTGGGAAACAGTTGAAGCATAGCAACGGTTGAAGGCTCTCAGCTGCAGCGCTAAGGGCAGAAACCGGCTTGGCTAGCTTTGTATCCAGCTGTACTACAAGCATTACACAGAGCTACGGCAAACATGCGGTAGGGCAGCCCCGCCTCAAAATCCAGCCACGTGTCAAAATAACAGGGACGCGAATACATTCGCTTTTTGAATCAGTTCACATCCAGAATGGTCACATGAATCACAGAAAACCCCTACGACGAAGGGTTGTCTGAATTAAAACAAATATATGGCTCAATTGGGGTACAATAACCCGTATGACGATCTGTGAACCGCCGAAAGCACCTGATATAAGGGGCTTTCTGGATATGCCACAAATATGATAGAACGCAAAAAGTGAGGACCTATTAGTAGTGAGGAGGCGCATAATAAGCGCGCATTGATGGGCAAGGTCCGGGACAGGATGGTGACTATCATTCGAACATTGCGAAGCCGTAACTCTTGGACGGCGGAGCCACGTCCGGCTCTCGTGGATGCCCACTCCCAGCGCCGGCGCTTTCTGCCAACTGCAACCGAGATCACCCCGCTTCTGCGACAAAACTGGATTGCATAACAGCGCGTAGAGCGCGGTAGTCAGTCACATTTCGTTGTAGTAGGCAAATCTATCGGCTCAGAAACAGAAGTATGATAGGGAACAGCACCGAGTGACCGGGGCGTTGTGAACTCAGTGACTCAATAACACAGCTCTACCAGCTGCCATACATGCGGGGGAGCTTAAAGCTTCACAGATCCATATTGCTCGATACAGGGGGCTTAGCGCTGCGAATACAGGAGCACTGAAAACCTAACGTGTATCACCATACAGCAGGACGACGCTGTGCCGGGAGCTGGAGGCAAAGAACACTAGGTAGTGAGGCTGCATATATACAGCTGAACAGCACAAACCAGCACCACCCTCAGGTCACACACCGCTCAGCGCTGTCTCCTGGGGTCCGATATGAAGCTGGGACACAAGAGATACAACAGCGCATAAGTAACAATGAGCTCCGGGTTGGAGGTCTGTGAAAAAACATGCGCGCACACCCATAGAGTCACATGGGCAGCGTTGCTTCCATGGAAGTATCGCAAGCCACTTAGTGGAGGGCCTGCACCCTTTAAGCCAAAAGGATTTGTAAAAGTATTACAGACGCTTCATATCCGTATAATATAAGATATAGCGCACACGTAAAACAAATTACAGTGTACTTTGGAAGTGATGGTTAATATGGGAATTGAACCCGCATCTCCAACGTAGAAGAGAGCAGCTCTGACCACTGTCCTACAGGGGGAGCCTTACAAATGCATGGAGCACATGCGTCAAAAGGCTCGTCGCCATTTTCAACGGTTCTAACCACCGTCCTACAGGGGACGCCTTACAAATGCACTTAGCACATTCGTGAAAAGGCTCGTCACCATTTTGAACGGCACCCATGTGAAAGAATAATCACAACATGTGCTGACACGACATGCCGCAATTACAATAGGGGCCTACTCACGTGTGAAAATTAAGCACGGGGCCTGCTTGTGTACGAGAAGTGGCTCATAGTGCGAGAAACGTCTGAACTACACGGCACATATAAACAAGGCAAAACCTAAGGGAGGGTCTGCTCCTTCTGTGAAAAACGGCTGAATTACACAGCATATATACAAGGCAAAACCTATGGGAAAGGGTTTGCTCATTGTGAGAGAACTGCTGAATTAGTGTAGAGCTGAGGCAGCCTCTTCAGAGGCGGAATACGCCTTCTCAGCTATGTGGGCAGTCACCCCAGCCTCGGACCGCAGAGAAGACGAGGATGGGCACAGGTGCACTGCGATTGCCTGCTCGACAGGAGAAATGCGCGCATAGCCGCAGGCTTCCGCCCCACGCACTATGGCGGGTACTCAAGGCGAAGATGGCCGATCCTGAAGCACGTAACGACCTCCTCGTGAATATCGAGATAAGGGCGCGCGTTTCTTTAGGGCGCCGTGGCAGCTGCAGAAACCAGGTGGCCATCTTACTCCTCGCCGACTCTAATCAGGACTCTAATCGGCGAAGAAGGTCCGGCACTCCATTTCCCCAGGGGGAGGGGCGGCAGTCCTGACAGCGGCGGGATGCTACCTAACAAAATCTCCGAGGGTGGCGACCAAGTAGTGTAGGGATGCTGAGATAAAATTACATGAGTTAAAGTTCGAACTTGGGAGAGCTCAGCGACGCCATTTTCTCCTTTATTATTGAGTGGAGGTGACGTATTTCCTGTTCGAGAGTGGAGCTCTAGGCTAGTCATCCCATTGGCTGCTGCTACAGTAGACCCTTCTCCGACTTCTGGCGACAGCGGAAGTTCGTCGCTACGCTTGTGCACATAGTCTATTGAAGATGACAATTAAATGAGCTGTATGTAACATTGACACCTAGCGGTTGAGCTTGGTATCGCAGTCCAAATTCAAAATATTGGCAAGGGTTTTTCCCCACCCCTCCTCCTCCTCAGACTCGACGCTTACAGACACTTGCACGAGTGTAATGGACAACGTAATGGATGCCAGACACTTACAGGAGTGTAATGGACAACATCAACTTTTACATTGTAAGTTTATCTGATTATTTATACGTTTGTAGTGGTTTTGTTGTTTGCAAAATTATATAACTCAATCAGCAGCTCGTTTAAGAGGGTTCGTCCTCGGGAGGTTGCTTTTACGGGCCCATATTGCTGTCTCGTTTAAATAACCGTAATAAAATAGTATATTACTCCTCGTAAGTTGTAAAATAATATACAGTAGTACTTCTTCCTAAGTTTGCAACGTAATAGTACCGGAAAGGATGGAATCTGCTCCGTCCCAGATTGTCCAAGCCGCACTCGCCCCCAGTGCCGTGTTCCCCCGGAAGTGCATGAGGAACTTAGTACGACCTGGAACGCCCCCCTTCGGCGCGTACACGTCAACTAGTTCCATCGCCCTTTCTTCCCTTGATGGTGGGGCAGCTAGAGAATACGTCGATGTCCCCCAGGGTCTCGACCTAGACTCCCGTCCAAAGCACGTAGGCTTTTAGGCATCTGAGGTGTCGAGAGCTTACTCTGCTGTGGGCCAAGCTGTCCCCTCTCTCCACGCTATGGCCATCCTGCAGGTCCATCAGGCCAATGCGCTGAGAGAGCTCAACTAGGGTAAGACCGACTCAGCGCTTATGCAGGAACTCCGCGCCGTCACCGACCTTGCTCTACGGGCGACCAAGGTGACCGCGCGGGCCCTAGGTCGGGCGATGTCCACACTTGTGGTCCAGGAGAGACACCTCTAGCTGAACCTTGCACAGATGAGTAATGCCGAGAAAGTCTGCTTTCTCGACGCACCCATCTCGCAAGGAGGGGCTGTTTGGTGATACGTCGAGCTGCAGTTCTCGACAGTAAAGGAGCAGACAGAGGATATCAAGTATATCCTCCCCAGCCGCGACTCTACCGCCCTCTGGCCGCTGAGATCCCGTGCACCGTCTGCTTCCCAGCAGCCCTGGTCCTCTTCGATGTCCACCACCCCGTCAGCAGCCGCGGCGGAAGCCAAAGCGGCCCTCATGGGAAGACCCCAGGGAGATCGAGAATACCTTCGGGCCCGACCCCAGCCATTCCATCGCTGCTTGGTCGATCCGAGACGGTTCCTGCCCCGTCCCAACAGCCCACTTCTAAGAGTTTTCTCTCTCTCTGGGCGTTTATCACAGCCGCTCTACATGATGGTGTTCGGCAACTCGACGTTGTGTCACTGCGAGACCCAATGTCGAGGATAATCATCAGCCTAAGCACTCTCATTCGATGGTGCGTTGTGCTACATCATCGCCAGGCAGGTAAAACTGCAGAGCCGATCTCCTCTCCGCCCCCCCCCCC
>NC_079891.1:14113637-14133002 GCF_024868665.1 Triplophysa rosa | reverse complement strand
GGAGTTGCTCGATTGGGAACGTGCTGTCCTTCCAGAGACTCGAGAGTAATCTCTCCCCTTCCACACTGAACGTGTATGTAGCCGCTATTGCCGCTCATCACGACCCAGTTGCTGGTAAGTCTCTAGGACAGCACAACCTGATCAATTGGTTCCTAAGGGGTGCGGGAAGGCACTGCTCCACCCGCGCTCCGTACCCTCTCGCGACCTTGATGCGGTCCTGGAGCCCCTCAGAGATGCCGCTCTTTCTCACCTCATGATGAAGACGGCTCTCCGGATGGCGCTCAAGAGGGTAGCGGACCTAAAAGCATTCTCCGTGTCCACAGATTGCCTAGAACTCGGGCCCGATGATTCTCACACTATCCTGAGACCTCGGCCAGGCTACGTGCCCAAAGTTCCCACCACTCCCCCTACACCAGGTGGTGAACTTATAGTCGCTCCCCACCAGGGAGGAAGACCCAACCTCATCCGTGTTGTGTCCAGTATGCGCATTGCGCCTCTGCTTGGACCGCACGCAGAGCCACAGAAGCTCTGAGCAGCTCTTTGTCTGTTTTGGAGATCAGCAGGGAGGGCTGTCTCAAACAGAGATTGGCGCACTGGATCATGGATGCCGTCACTACGGCGTACCTGTCCTAAGATCGCCCACGCCCACTGGGTGAGAGCTCTCTCCACACGGAGTACAGCCTCCTCGTGGGCACTGGCTCGAGGCGCCTCTCTGGCAGACATCTGCAGAGCTGCGGGTTGGGCTACACCTATCACCTTCGCGAGGTCCTACAGCCTCCGCATAAAACTGGTATCAGCTCGAGTCTTGCAGGCATCAGGCAAGACTGGCGGCCAGTAGGGTGTATGCCTATGACAGTGCCTTCCCCCCTTTCTCCTAAGGGGGTCAGCGTACTACTAAACTAGCCTCCCTTCTTCCCCCACTGGGTGAAGAACAGGCACTCCATCCATCACTAAGCAAGCACTTCCTGCGGTCGGGCTGGGCAGAGCAGCCCTGCCCCTTAGGCCGGGTACTAACTGAGTTATCCACAACATAGCTCTAACCGGACCTAGTGCTACCGGACGTTGTAACCCCCCAGCAGGGCGGTTCCGTCTGATGTATCCTCATGATTGGTTCCCACCTTGGTAATCCATGACCTTCCCTAGGTGGACCTCCACCTCGCGGTTAACTCCTTCAGTCCGCACATTCTTCCCATGAGTTCTCCCCCATCGGTGAGACCATGTTGGTATCTCCACTAAACTCCTCCCTCCGGTAGGAAGTGGTCTCTGTAGCGCATCCTTCTCTTGAGGAAGTAGCGCTTACCCAGTGGCCTTACGGTACCAGTCGGCTTCTCGCTGTTAGAGAAATAAGGCCGCCGCCTGTGAGGCCGAAGGTAGGGGCCTTCCCACCTTTCAAGTAAAGCTCTGGGACCCCCTACCTACCCACTGGTAGGTTACAATTTCGCGGTAGCGCTCATGGCTGACTCGCCCAGGCCAGTCACCGTCTCTTCGCTAGAGATTGTGACAGGGCACATTGTTGTGGCGTTTTCCATAGGATCCCCATCTGTCGGCTCGACACAACGTCGAGAGACCGACAGAAAGGGAACGTCTTGGTTACGGATGTAATCTCAGTTCCCTGATGGAGGGAACGAGACGTTGTGTCCTTCTTGCCACAACACGTGCTGCCCACTGCAGCAGTCGTGAGAGGTCTCAGGCTCCTCAGAACTACGGTAAATGAATGAGGCGTCTCCCTTTTATACATGGATATCTGGGGGCGGAGTCCAGCATGCAAATTTCATTCACCAATTTCATTGGCCTTTTCTAAGAAGTTGGAAGCGATTGGATCTCAGGGACGAACCCCATCTGTCGGCTCGACACAACGTCTCGTTCCCTCCATTAGGGAACTGAGGTTACATCCGTAACCAAGACGTTTTGTTGACATGTCGAGTGTTTTCTGTATTATATTTCGTTTTTTAGACTAATGCTAATTGCTAATTGGGATATTGTTCAGCAGCTAGCTAAATTTGGTTATATATGTGGCATGCTATGTACAGTGGCTTGCAAAAGTATTCATCCCCCTTCATTTTATTCACATTTTGTTATTCTGCTGCCTTATCTTAAACTACTTTAAATGATTATTTGTTTACATTAATCTACACTCCATGCACAATAATGACAAAACAAAAAACTGATTTTTGACAGCTTTGCAAATTTATTAAAAATAAAAAACAAAAATAAGTACATTGCATAAGTATTCATACCATCAACTCAGAAAATGGTTATAGCGCCTTTACAGACTCAAATCCTTTTGGGTATGATGTGAAAAGCTTTACACATCTGCATTTGGCAATTTTCTGTCATTCTTCTCCTCAGATCCTTTCAAACTCTGTCAGGTTGGATGGAGATCATTAGTAGACAGACATTTTCAGGTTTCTACAGAGATGTTCAGTTGGGTTCAAGCACTAGCTGGGCCACTCAAGGACATAGACAGAGTTGTCCATAAGCCACTCTTGCATTGTTTTAGTTGTGTGCTTAGGATCACTGTCATGTTGGAGAATGAAGCTTCTGCCCTGTCCGAGATTCTGGATGTTCTGGGCTAGGTTTTCATGATCATTATCTCCGTATTTTGTGTACAGTCCCTGAAGCTGAAAAACACCCCCACATCATGATGCTGTTTCCACTACACTTTACTGTTAAGACGGTATTGTACAGGTGTTGAGCAGTGCTTGTTTTTCTCCAGACACGATGCATGAATCTGAGATTCATCAGACCAGAATATCTTGTTTCTGACAGTTTGAAAGATTCGTTGAAGTACATTTTTGCATATTTCAAGTTTCCATGTGTCTTCACTAAGCAAAGGCTTGAGTCTGGCCACTAAGCCATAAAGCCCAGATTGGTGGAGTGTTGCAGTGATGTTTGTCCTTCTGTAAGTTTCTCCCATCTCCATATATGATCATGGAGCTCAACCAGAGTAATCATCAGCTTCTTGGTCACCGCTCTAACCAAGACCCTTCTCCATCGATGGCTCAGTTTGGACAGGAGGTCAGCTCAAGTAAGAGATCTGGTGGTTCCAAACCTCTTTCATTGAGGATAAATGGAGGCTACATGCTTCTGTGAACCTTCAATACAGCAGATTTTTTTCAGAAGTCTTCCCCAGATCTGTGCCTTGATACAATCCTGTCTCAGAGCTCTACTGGCAGTTCTTTTGACCTCATGTCTTGGTTTTTACTTTGATATGCATTTTCAGCTGTTGCACCCTTTATAGAGAGGTATGTGCCACTCCAAATCATACTTATTCAATTGAATTTGGCACAGGTTAACTCCACTCGAAGTGTATAAACATCAACAAGCAAAACTAATGCTTCTGAGCTAAATTTCAAGTGTCCCAGAAAATGGTATGAATACTTATGCAATGTACTCATTTTTGTTTTTATTTTTAATAAATTTGCAAAGCTGTCAAAAATCAGTTTTTTGTTTTGTCATTATTGTGCATGGAGTGTAGATTAATGTAAAAAAAATAATCATTTAAAGTAGTTTAAGATAAGGCAGCAGCATAACAAAATGTGAATAAAATGAAGGGGGATGAATACTTTTGCAAGCCACTGTATAAAGTAACTGTGATGAAGAAGGCATGGAATTGACGAGGAGGAGGGACAAATTGTCATTGTTAAGCAGTGTATTTATGGGTTTATTGCCAGTGCAATTGATTTTGATATTTTGAGCATTGTTTGTTGATTAGCTGAATACTTTTGTGGATACTTTTGTGGATACTTATTAGCTGAATACTTGTTGTGTTTGATTGTACCTGTTGAGGAGAAAAAAAAGTGAGAAATGATTTCATTGTTTGCATACCTGTTGAAGAACTATGAAAGAAATGTATATTATTTTAATGTTTAAAAACAGTAAATTGTTACATTATTTATACCACCAGAGAAAAAGCTTTTTGTGGGCGTTTTTTTTATATCTCCCCTTTTCAAGGCGCAAAAGTAAGCAAAATTTAGCAGTCTCAGTCACAGTCCTGTCAGACCCATGTAGTATCACTCATTTAAATGGGAAGCTTTTTAAATCTCTTATGTTATACCTTTTGTACCCTTCTGTCATTGTATTCATCGTTTTTATTATTAACAAACAAACCACATCCATCCCCCGCACTTTTGAAAAGCTTGCTACGCCCCTGCCCTCACCGATCATGACAGTGATTGTCACCTTAATGTTTTGATTATGGCATTGGACAACTCGTTATAAGGAACACGTCAAACTTATTAATTAACCTATTATATTTTTAAGTGTTCTAAAGGTCATCACCACAGGACCTGGCATGTATGCCTTCTAGGAAAAGGCATAATTAATTGATTAACCCTCAAATAAAACTACTTACTGAACTGTGTCAGTCATCCTCTCAATAAGGGCTGGTGGGAAAGCTGGATTTTTAAGCAACTCAGCAGCTGAATATGTAATAATCACTTCACTTTGGCTTCCAGTTTTAAGATATGTTTAAAGATTTTTAGGGGGAAGGTCATTATATGAGAAGAGGTAGCTGTTAAACACTGAGGGGTCCTTAAAAAGGATTTGCAACATACATGCTAGGGATATTCAGTTGGCCGGTCTCGGATGTGTTTCATCCGGACAGCGAGACTAAATTAACCATTTAAATATTTGAACGTTTACACTGTTTGAAATAAGTGGCGCGTCAATATAACGGAGCTGTACACATCATTATGATCTTTCACCATATACCACAGAGATTACGTATTTCTGTTTGCAAGCCCCGGAAGTGAGTTAGCATTCTATGACATAAAACATCTATGACATAAAACACAGCAGTTATAACCTGCTCATGTTTTTTTAAAGCTTTATTGTGTCTTTAAAATGGCGGTTACTAACAAGTTGCTTAAAGCAAATACATCCGTTGGTGGGAACGTTAGACGTCACCATGCATATAATGTCCAAATAATGCGACATGGGCATAAATCTCTAAAAACGTGAACAGGCATTCATTCACAGAATAATTACTTACCAGGAAGCACGTTTTTGAAAGAGTTGTTGGAGGCTTGATGGTGGTGATATTGATATCATGGTCGGTTTATAGCATCATGTTAGCTTTTTACTTCTGACTATTGTATTTAGACTTTTTAAAAGTAGCAAATGTTGTGTTAATTTGTAAAGATTATCTTGACAGGCAAAGGAGTGGTTCCCGGACAGGGATAAATTAAAGCCAGGACTAGGCCTTAGTTAAATTAGGACATTTAAGTCATTTTTACAAACATGCCTTACAAAAAAACATTACTTTTGTGCATTTTGAGACAAAACAATGGCACTGATGTATTTTAAGATATGTCACTGCTAACTGTTTTCAGTTTAGACAGCTCTAACATTTATTTTACTCTAGGACTAGTCCGGGAAACCGCCCCATAATGTGTAAACATCATAAACCTTTTTAATCACAGAGCTTTTTTTTGCGATCTTTCAAAAGTCTATGGCCCAGGGAACCAGTTTGGGGCTGACTTCTGGGTTGGACTACAAAAATATGTCCTCTCTGAGGTACTCCGTTGTCTAATGCACCAAACTCTCTTCATGTAAGCTTCCTTCTGCTCACGCTGCTTCTCCACTTTAGACCCCACCATTAAAGCGGAAATGAACCATTCGATCAAATGTACATTATTTAGTAAACTTATTTTCACTTAAATAAAAAAACATAACATATTAGATACATGTAACCATTTAAGAAAAAACGTGATGTTTTGTTATGGCTTTTGGAGCAAGGGCGCTGTCATCTTGCGACATTGCAATATTATTCGATTGCAATACCCTACATTGAGCAGTGTCATGATTCTGCCGCATCATGTCATGTTTCTCGTAGTCTAGTGGCAGGATCATGACAGAACCTCATGTTCCCTTTCTGTCGGTCTCTCGACGTTGTGTCGAGCCGACAGATGGGGTTCGCTCTTGAGAACCTATCAACTTCTGACTAGTTTAGAAAAGGCCAATGAAATTGGCGAATGAAATTTGCATGCCGGACTCCGCCCCCGGATATCCGGGTATAAAAGGGAGCCGGCGTGCTGCATTCATTCACCTTTTGTTTTTCGGAGCCTTCACACTGTTCGACTTCGAGACGTCAATATCTACGCCGATTTACTGCTAGAATCGTATGATGTGGTGCAGCGGACGGTCCCTTCCTGTAGCGACTTTCCCCTGGTCGTCTCGGCAGTTCCAGAAGTGTTCGAATTTTTTTCTAAAAGAGCAAATTTCTCCAGCGTGGCATGTCCCGCTGTTCTCATGGGTGCAACACACTCATCGAGGAGGGGGACGGACACGATGCCTGCTTCCAGTACACTGGGGCAGACGTTGTGGATACGTCCTGCTCACACTTCGGGCGGTTGACGATTCAGACGTTGCGTCACAGGCGGCTGTGTTCCCACGGGACTCAGCCACCACCTCGTCTGCTTCCCGTTCCGTGACGGCAGGACTACGGCCCTGCCGCCCGATATGGCAAGCAGCGAGGGTGATATGAGGATCACTGTGAGCGCTTATCCACCAGCCACTGGCTCACGGACCGTTCGCACCTCGTCTCGCTCGTCTGTCCGTTCCCCAGGAGACGGTCCCACCGTCTTGTTCCTCAACCACGTATTCGGACACGATGCGTGATGATGAGATGTTGCAGCATCGGGGGGTGACGTACTGCCATCCGACTCCGATGATTCCTCGGGCTCCCTCCCTCGGGGGGTCGAGCCCAGGAAGAAGCGGATGTCAAAATGTCAGCCATGCTTTCCCGGGTTGCCGTGAGCGTCGGGTTGCAGTGCCCGCACTGCCTCTCCCAGCGCTCGTGGCTAGCTACACGGCACCTCGGGGTTGAGCGCGGCTCCAAGCCGCTCCCGCCCCCAGGGCCATGTTTACTGGGAGTGCATGAGGAACTTAGTAAGACCTGCAACGCCCCTTTCTGGCACGTTCACGTCAAACAAAGTTTGAACTCTCTTCCCTCGAGGGTGAGGCAGCTAGAGGATACGTCGATGTTCCCCAGGTGGAGTGTGCCGCCGTGGTGCACTCATGCCCGCAGGCGGCGGCCATCTGGGGGGCTCGACCTAGACTCCCGTCCAAAGCATGTGGGTCTCGGCATCCCTGGTGTCGAGAGCTCACATTGCGGCGGACCAAGCTGCCTCCTCTCTCCATGTCTGTGTGTGCGCGTGCTTGTCTGTGTGTGCGTGTGTTAGTATGTGTGCATATTGTGTGTGTGGAGCATTTGCGTGTGGGTATGTCTGTCTTCTGCGTTTTCACCTTTTTTCTTGTTTTTACAGGTATAACTTTAATTGTTTTGCTTATAGTCAATATGTCTCATGTACAGCTGCTTTGTAACAATGGAAATTGTAAAAAGTGCTATATAGATAAAGTTGAGTTGAGTTGGGATACCCCTGCAATATACACTGACTAAAGCAATATTTTAACTAGCAGAAATTTCTGCTCAGGTAAAGCAAAATAGCTGGTCGTAACATGTTATATTTTGATTTCAAGAAAGACCATGTTTGTTGACCACTTGATGTAGAAACCACCAGATGTATTAAAATCTGATTCCTCTCCTGGGAATCTTTTTGTGCCACAATCATTTGTCAGCATGCTAATTATTAGATCTCTTTTTTAGTGGAAATGCTGCTGATTAGCATCTGACGTAGCATGACACTTTAAGCTAAACTAAGTTTGCCTGCTCATTCAGTCTTGGCGGTTAATGGTAAATGAAACTTGGCTTGCTGTCCTTGATGGGAGCTCGAACCCGGATCTTGAACCTTGAACCCCCCCCTGAATGATTAGGCTCCTCCCGAACCTGTGTTTAGAACTTAATTTATTGCAATGTTAAAGTTCTGTTTCATGTGTCACCATGTTTTCTTTCAAGCCCTTTAACCGGCTTTGTACAACGTATCAGTCCTGATGTGTAACCTATTGTGCTTTGTGAATAATCAACAGGATAAAGTTAACAATTATGAATGAGACCGAAAAACACCACTTCTCTTCTGTCTCTCTCTTGGGCAGTCTTAAAGTGAAATACCAATGAGACTATTACAACAAGAGTAGTGTTTTAGACCACAAATGACGAAACAAAAATGGCAACCATATAGAATCAGAATCAGAAAGAGCTTTATTGCCAAGTATGTTTGCACATACAAGGAATTTGTTTTGGTGACAGGAGCACTCAGAACACAGAAACAGCAACAACAGTACACAGAGACCATAACACAATAGAATACAGTACACAATGATTTAAATAAGGGCCTATGGGTATAAAAAATTAAGAAATACAATATAATAAACATAAGATAAAGATATAGAGAGTGTAAAGCTATGTATGTATGTAAATATGTACAAGTAAAAACGTCTCGGTTACGTTTGTAACCTCGGTTCCCTGATGGAGGGAACGAGACTCACCTTTTCACTACACTGGGACCTCAAAGTGCTTTGCGGGTTATTGAAGGAACTCAAATTCTAAAAATGGCTCTTGTAAGGTCTGTAAACTTGTAAGTGGTTCCTGTAGAATCTCTCTTGTGCATGACAGTATCTAGAGGAACCCCACAAAATTCTGCATGAAATAGGGATTTTTAGTGTCTGATCATTTTGATGTTTTATGAGAATGAGAATAGTCCAAAGTTTGGTTTTTGGCCCCTGCTAAGTGAACACAATTTAAAATCATGCACATGATTAGAAAAGGCTAAATGTTATTTTGAAAAATTTCAGCAAGCTTTTTGATTATTTAATATTTCTTACTATTTGTATTATATAATTAATTATATTAATATATTATAAATAAACATTTTTATTCTATAAGTGGATCCTGAAGTCACTGAAATCTTTTGAAGATGTAAACGTTGTTGTGCTTTACAAACAAACTGCAGCTGCTCTGTGTGTTTATTGTGCAGTCTCGCCCTCCACAGTACTGTGGCGCTGTTGGCCCAATGTCTCAGAGTCAAGGCATGTGCCGCTTTCGTTAGTATGTATGTTTAACTTTTTCCAGCTCTGCGCAGACCGATCACCTTATGACAAAACGCATACGGACTTAGAATAACATCTCTAAAGCACACAGAGCAGTCAGTTCACAAATAGCTCTCACTGTGCTTTGATGTCGCCGATCCGTCTGCGATCAAACATCAGTGGCACGAGTGTTCACCAGTGTTGTTCCGCTCGCGCGACAGGCGGGAATTCCAAATTACGGATCGCAACAACCTCTCGACTGTCCCATTGGATGGAAGTAAAGTCAAAATATATAAATAACTTAAATATACTAACTATATACTATTTATGTAAATGTATACTCTGACACGTCTAATTGTATGGCCGCTTTTGGCTGTTTAAACCATTTATTTACACGGTGTAGGCAGCGCATGTTTTAGCCGAGATGCTAACGAATATAAGTTAAGATGAAGCTTGTGGGGCTAACGTTAAATGGGTAACGTTAGTGTTAATGACAAACAATGACTTTTAGCCACTTTTAGCTATTATGTTCACTTTTAGTGAATGTATAGCTCTTTTTTAACTTATTGATGTTTGTGTTGAATGGTTTTCCCACCCATGTTACATAAATTGTCTGTAATTAAATATTTATATGATTCAGTTCTGTTTTTATCCTTTTAACTCAGAATTTTCAGTATTTTCCAGTTGAGCAGCAAAAAAATGTAAGTATTATTTTTATTGTGATATTTTCATTATTATGTTATTTGTTATATTTGCACATGTAAAAATACTCATTGACAATGGAAAATCTGAATAAAGTGGATTATTACAGTTGTTGCTATAAATAGCCTATTGTACTCCTTAACCATAGACCAAAACAGTGACTTCCAGGCATTGTAATATTTTGTTTGTTCTTTGTTACATTTGTAAACCAATTTGTGATGTGCTAAATGATTAAATTTAATGTTTTATGAGACGTTATCTAAATCCCTCTTTTTGGTCTCCATGTCTTATTCGCAGGGACACCCAAGGCCAACAGACCCAGCCCACCCTGATGCTCATCCTTGCACTGCCTGGGACACCTAAGGCCAACAGGCGCAGCTCCTGTTCTCTTTTGCCATAAATACTTTAGCAATGCAAAATTGTGAAATGTACTATAGAAATAATTTTGACTTTGACTACATGGGTCCTCACACCACCTGGTAATAGCAGGAAACCCATTTGGAGAGAACAGCATTGTTTTCTCTAGCTCGCGAGGATTTGCTTTTTGGCAAATTACAACTTTACCATGGGTGTAGGCCTTGCTATGAGAGACTACTTTTTGCTGGACTTTTTTACAATTGTACATTTGTACAAAGTACCTGAAATATTTCTGTATGTACAGTATATTTAAAATTAAGGCAAATTATTTGGTTAGTTTTGTTAAGATAAAGACTTTTCATTTATAACAATATCACCAACACAATATTAATTATACATGTGATTTCATGAATTTAGAATGGTAATGTTCAATATTGACCATTCTGTAAATATTTATTCAATGTAAATTGTTGTTGTTTATCAATAAACTGTTGTATTTGATTTAGTATTTCTGCTTATTAAAATATTGTGAATAGCAAATATAAACTGTGAAATGGTGCCTTAAGCACCCAAGATGTTTCCAGACCATTTTAATAAAAGGGATCCCCAAGAAGCCTTGAGGGTTCCTCAGAGAACTGCCCCCCTTCATTAAGCGGTGCCTTGAGTTTCCCCTGAGGGTTCCGCCGGTGTGGCAATGTGAAGAACCCCAAATGGTTCCTCAAAGTACCTTTAATTTTTACAGTGTACAGTGGTTTCAGCAACCTCAGCTCCAACCGCATCCCATGCACCTCTTTGACCATGTTCGGTTATCCGGGAGTAATGCGCAGTGAGGCGCTGCTAACATGGTCAGCTCCACCCACTTTAGACTTCAAAAAAGCTCCTCAGAAACCTACGGGTGATGTCACGGACACTATGTCCATGTTTTGTAGTCTATGAAAAAAAACTCAAAAAAGGTTGAATAAATTCACTGTCTCATGGGGACACAGAGACTAGCATGCAAAATTATATTTTTTCTATGAGGTGTTTAATCTGAGGTTTAATGTCCCACATAACACACTCAGAACTGATTTGATGAAACAGTTCTGAAAGTTTGATTGTGGTACCAGACAGCAGAGATTGGTTGATATTACATATGATTGATAATGTCTCCAGATACCATACTGTTCCTCAGACTTACTGTACTCCACTTAAGTAGAAAACTAATTTGGACATAGATTGTATTACATTTATGTGACTCGTCCTAGGGATGGGCGATATTATATCGTTTGCGATATACCGGTAGAAATTCTCCACACGATAGGAATTAGTCTTCATGCGATAAAAACGATAAATTCTAGTTGATGACGTATTTCTTTGTGAGACCCATTCACAGCTCATATGTGAAGCGAAAACGGGTATAGCAGAGGGTGGACGTGAAGCAGAGAAAGAGTTTGCACTAAAAGACGAGCTCTAAATCTCGTTTAGGTTGGCACTGTAAATGCATCCGTTAATGTTTAGTTTCACTTTCGTTTTATTTAATTTGTTTGTTAAGTATTCGTTGATAGTCATAATACGTTACACCACAACATTTAGTTTGGCTAAAAGTATTTATTTAAACATTCGTTAGATGTTATGTGCGTGTGCGCAAATTGTTTAATACGATTTCTTGCCTGTTATATACAGGATGCATGAACAGGAGCGTCCCGTGCACAGCTCGCGCCCACATGTGCTTTCATAGCGACACAGCGTGCACAGCACTGCTGCCTGTTTACATACAGTAAAATGCGAGTTTGGATTACGTTATTTTAAATACGTTTATGAGCGTATAAAAGCATGGATTATTTAATTAGATTTCTTTTATCCGCATTTTTCTGTTCTCTTTCTGTAGCGCGAGTCATAGACAGATTCAGTATATGTTGCTGTGAGAAGAGAAGGTTCACACGGTTCAAGAGAGAGTGATTGACAGCGTGATGCGATCGATCGTTTCCACCCAACAATAGAATATACTGTATACAGTTTTAGGTATGACATGTTGTGTTTATTGAGCTTTAGTTCATTTAACTTTTCTTTACTACAACCTTTTGAAGTCGAATCTCACTATTATATTTTATATTTACAAAAATACTGTAGGTATATTTTAGGAGCTGTTTGATTTGGGATAAGTTCTACTTTTTGATAATATTTGTTTTTCTGAGGGTCTAGACTACATGCAGCTACTATCACTTGACGCAAAAAACAGCCGTGGATGGCGTTATGGATATATCGTCATTTTTATCGTTATCGCAACAAATACCAGGAATTATCGTGATAGAGTTTTAGGGCCATATCGCCCATCCCTAACTCGTCCCCTCAGTACTAAATTGGTTCTCAGAGATAATGTGACATGTATGAAGTAAATTCTAATGGTAAAAACACAAGTAAAAGTACATACAGGATAGGAAGGTTCAAAACTAGAAAACAATATCCAGGTAAACAATACCAATCAGTAGGCAAACCCCAATACATTACATTTGTAATATTACATTTATTCATTTGGCAGACGCTTTTATCCAAAGCGATTTACAAGTAGAAGAGCATATAAACATTTTGTCAACATGCTAAACAGTACCGTTAGTTTACAAGGCCATGCTACTAGGAGGATTAAAGGTGGAGTAAGCAAAGGAGAGAATGAACAACAAGATTTTTTTTAGACACAAGACATAGACAGTTATTGGTTAGTCAGATAAATGCGGAGCAGGTTTTTTTTTTGACATTTAAGTCAATGTGAAATAAGAATGGAATCCATTTATCTTCTAAATGCGCATTCCAGCTTTTATTGGGCCTGATTCATTGATGCCGTGATTTCAGAGTCATTTTTGTCCAGTTTTAAGCTGTAGTGCAGAATCTGGCAACAGTCAATGCAATTCAGCGCAATGTTCAGATGAAAGTTTTGCAAACAATTGATTTAAAACAGTCAGTGGAGACGATTGTTCACCATCATGAACAGCACTGTGGCAGCAGTGGAGTCATTCAGGTTCCTGGGCACCACCATCTCTCAGAACCTGAAGTGGGACAATCACATTGGCTCCATTGCTAAAAAAGCCCAGCAAAGGTTGTACTTCTTACATCAGCTGAAGAAGTTCAACCTACCACAAACTCTATTAAAACAGTTTTACTCAGCTGTCATAGAGTCTGTCCTCTGCACATCCATCACTGTCTGGTTTGGCTCAGCCACAAAGTCAGACATCAGAAGACTACAGAGGACGGTTCGGACTGCTGAGAAGATCATTGGTGCTCCCCTGCCCACCCTCCAAGAACTCTATACATCCAGAGTGAGGAAAAGGGCTCAGAAAATCACCCTGGACCTCTCACATCCAAGCCATCATCTCTTCACAATGCTGCCGTCTGGTCGGCGCTACAGAGCACTGAGCACCAAAACAACCAGACACAAAAACAGCTTCTTCCCTCAGGCCATCTACCTCTTGAACAGTTAAATGTTTTTACACACCGTGCAATTAATAACTCTGTGCAATAATAATTAAGTGCAATATTAATTATATCCTCCAGATAATACACTATCTATTTTTTATACAACTTTTTCTGTAAATTATATTTCATTCATTCTGCTGTATATAGCACATACCTTGTACTACAATAGTCTATTCTTTTAGTTCCCTTTCTGTCGGTCTCTCGACGTTGTGTCGAGCCGACAGATGGGGTTCGTCCTTGAGAACCATCACTTCTGACTGTCTTAGAAAAGGCCAATGAAAATTGGCGAATGAAATTTGCATGCTGGACTCCGCCCCCGGATATCCAGGTATAAAAGGGAGCCGGCGTGCTGCATTCATTCACCTTTTGTTCTTCGGAGCCTTCACTCGTATACAGACTTCGACGTCAATACTGCCGTTTAGCTGATCGTACGATGTGGTGCAGCGGACGTCCCTTCCTGTAGCGACTTCCCCTGGTCGTCTCGGCGGTTCCAGAAGTGTTCGAAGTTTTTTTCTAAAAGAGCAAATTTCTCCAGCGTGGCATGTCCCGCTGTTCTCATGGGTGCAACACACTCATCGAGGAGGGGGACGGACACGATATCTGCTTCCAGTACAGCTGGGGCAGATTGATATCGATTCAGACGATTGCGTCACAGGCGGCTGTGTTCCCACGGGACTCAGCCACCACCTCGTCTGCTTCCCGTTCCGTGACGGCAGGACTACGGCCCTGCCGCCCGATATGGCAAGCAGCGAGGGTGATATGAGGATCACTGTGAGCGCTTATCCACCAGCCACTGGCTCACGGACCGTTCGCACCTCGTCTCGCTCGTCTGTCCGTTCCCCAGGAGACGGTCCCACCGTCTTGTTCCTCAACCACGTATTCGGACACGCGTACGTGATGATGAGAGGTCTGTTGCAGCATCGGGAGGGTGACTACTGGCATCCGACTCCAGACTCGACGATTCCTGGCTCCCTCCCTCGGGGGGTCGAGACAGGAAGGAAGCGGATGTCAAAATGTCAGCCATGCTTTCCCGGTTGCCGCGGCTTGGGTTGCAGTGCCCGCACTGCCTCTCCCACGCTCGTGGCTGGTACACGGACTCGGGTTGAGCAGCGGCTCCAAGCCGCCCGCCCCCAGTGCCGTGTTACCCGGAAGTGCATGAGGAACTTAGTAAGACCTGGAACGCCCCCTTCGGCACGTTCACGTCAAACAAGTTATCACCCTTCTTCCCTCGAGGTGAGGGCAGCTAGAGGATACGTCGATGTCCGCCGCCGGGGCTCGACCTAGAACTCCCGTCCAAAGCAGTGGGTCTTTCAGCATCTCTAGGTGTCGAGAACTTACATCTGCGCGGCCAAGCTGTCCCCTCTCTCCAGCTATGGCTTCCTGCAGGCCAATGGCGTGAGAGAGCTCCACGAGGGTAAGACCGACCCAGCGCTTATGCAGGAACTCCGCGCTTCACCGACCTCGCTCTCGGGCGAACAAGGTGATCGCGCGGGCCCTGGGTCGGGCGATGTCCACACTTATGGTCCAGGAGAGACACCTCTGGCTGAACCTTGTACAGGTGAGTAACTCTGAGAAAGTCCGCTTTCTCGATGCACCCATCTCGCAAGGGGGGGCTGTTTGGTGATACTGTTGGGTTCGACAGTTAGGGAGCAGATAGAGGATATCACGTATGTCCTCCCCAGCCACGACTCGACCGCCCTCTGGCCGCCGAGATCCCGTGCACCATCTGCTTCCCAGCAGCCCTGTCCTCTTCGAGAATCGACGGTGCTATGCCCATACATCTCTGGCGTTTATAAGCCGCTCTCACCCTCTACATGACGGTTTCGGCAACTCGACGTTGCGTCACGGCGAGACCCAATGTCGAGGATAATCAGCAGCCTAAGCACTCTCAATCGACGGTGCTTTGTGCCACATATCGTCTGGGTATTATCACAGCCGCTCTCACCCTCTGCACGACGGTGTTCGGCAACTCGACGTTGCGGCGAGACCCAATGTCGAGGATAATCATCAGCCCAAGCACTCTCATTCGATGGTGCGTTGTGCTACATCTTCGCCAGACAGGTAAAACTGCAGAGCCATCTCCTCCCCGGGGGTCCCCCCCCCACGGCGAGGGATCCGTACTGCCAGCTATCGAACCACCCCCGGGAGGTCGATGAAGCAGAACGTACCCCTAGCCTCCCTGTCGGTCCCTGGGAGCCTGACAAGAGCTTCCCAAACCGTCACGGTGACTACGGATACGGTCCGTCTCGGCTACGCGATCCACTCCCCGGACGCCCGCCCAAGTTTCGGGGCATCCTCTTAACCTCAGCAGAGGCAAGGATGCCCCGTGCTTCGGGCCGAGGTCGCCACCCCTCTGGTGAGGAAGCGATCGTGCTCGTCCCTCTAGCCGAGATGTTCAACGGGTTTTACAGCCCGTACTTCATCGTACCCCAAAAGAGCGGGGGTCGCATAGATCTGCGACCCTGAACAGGCACCTACTCAAGCTGCCGTTCAGGATGCTCACGCAGAAGCGCATCCTGGCATCTGTCAGATGTCAAGATGGATTCATGGCAATCGACCTGAAGGACGCTTACTCTCATGTCTCTTCTCCCTCGTCATCGCCCGTTCCTACGGTTCGCTTTCGAGGGTCAGGCATATTACTTAGTACAGAGTCCTCCCCTTCGGTCTGTCCCTGTCCCCATCGAGTCTTCACGAAGATCGTGGAAGCCGCCCTCACTCCCCTCAGGGAGAGAGGTGTGCGGGTACTAAACTATCTCGACGACTGGCTCTATTTGACACACTCGTGAGATCTGTTATGTACACACAGGGACCTAGTGCTTCGGCACCTAGATCGATTGGGACCACAGGTCAACCGAAAAGAGAGCAAGCTCTCCTCTGTGCAGAGCATCCTCTTTTTTGGTATGGAACTCAACTCTGTCTCCATTACAGCGCGACTGCGCTCAGTCAGTGTTGTACTGCCTGGAATTTTTCAAGCAGTCAGCGGGAGGAGGCTCCTGGGTACATGGCATCCTCGACGGTGGTGATACCCCTCAGGTTGATGCTCATGAGACCGCTCCAACACTGGCTACAGAGTCGAGTTCCCTGGAGAGCGTGGCACACCGGCAGCAGGCGGATGGTGATTACGCTTTTCTGCCGACGCACCCTAACCCCTTGGTCTTCAATGACCTTTTATACGGACGGGGGACCCTCTCGGGCAGGCGAGACGCGTCAGGGTCGACAGACGCCTCCCTGCAGGGTTGGGGTGCCGTGTGCAACGGGCACGCAGTGTCAGGGCGATGGACGGGCCCCCGCCTGCGCAGGCATTCAATTGCCTAGAGTTGTTGGATGTGCTACCCGCACTGAAGGGGTTACAACCTCTTGTGCAGAACAGCACATGCTGGTCCGGTCGGACTGCACAACTGCCGTAGCGTTTTTACCGCCAGGGTGGCGTTCGCTTATGGCAGCTAACACGACTCGCCCGACGCCTCCTCCTGTGGAGTCCGCAGGGCCACACATATCCCAGGTGACCTGAACCAGACAGCCGATGTGCTCTCTCGTCAGTTACGCCTCGCGGAGAGTGGCGACTCCACCCCCGCAGTAGCCAGCTCATTGGGGACAGTCAGGGCGGGCTCAGGTAGACCCCTTCGCCTCCATGGACACCACCCATTGCCGCTAAGGTACTCCCTGCCTCGGCACGGAGGCTCTAGCACACAGCTGGCCGTGGGACAAGCGGAAGTACGTCTTTCCCCCAGTGAGCCTCACTTGCACAGACCCTGTGCAAGGTCAGGGAAGAGGAGCATCAAGTGTACTAGTTGCGCCATACTGGCCCAACCGGACTTGGTTCTCGGAGCTAATGCTCTTGACGACAGCTCCCCCCTGGCCGATTCCCCTGACGAAGGACCTGCTTTCCCAGGGGAAGGGCACGTTATGGCATCACGGGCTAGACCTCTGGGACCTCCATGTCTGGCCCCTGGACGGAACGAGAAGATCCTGAGTGGCCTAACCCCTGCGGCGGTTAGACCACTACTCAGGCTAGGGCCCTGGCCACTAGGTGCGATATACGCCATAGTGGTGCCTCTTCTCATCCTGGTGCTCTTCTCGAAGAGAAGACCCGCGGAGTTGCTTGATCAAGTGGTGCGGTCCTTCCAGAGACTCGAGAATAATCTCTCCCCTTCCACACTAACGTGTATGTAGCCGCTGTTGCCGCTCATCACGACCCAGTTGCTGGTAGTCTCTAGGACAGCACAACCTGATCATTTGGTTCCTAGGGGCGCGGGAAGGACATCACCCGCGTTCCGTACCCTCTTACGACCTTAATGCGGTCCTGGAGCCCCTCGGAGATGCCGCTCTTTCTCACTTCACGATGAAGACGGCTCTCGGGAGGACGCTCAAGAGGGTAGCGGACCTACAAGCATTCTCCGTGTCCACAGATTGCCTAGAACTCGGGCCCGGTTATTCTCACGCTATCCTGAGACCCCGGCCCGGCTACGTGCCCAAAGTTCCCACCACTCCCCCGAGACACCAGGTGGTGAACTTACAGGCGCTCCCCACCGGGGAGGAAGACCCAACCCTCATCCGTGTTGTGTCCAGTACGCGCATTGCGCCTCTCTTGGACCGCAGCAGAGCCACAGTAGCTCTGAGCAGCTCTTTGTCTGTTTTGGAGATCAGCAGGGAGGGCTGTCTCAAACAGAGATTGACGCACTGGATCATGGGCGTCGTCGATGGCGTACCTGTCCTAAGATCGCCTACGCCCACTGGGTGAGAGCTCTCTCCACACGGAGTACAGCCTCCTCGTGGGCACTGGCTCGAGGCGCCTCTCTGGCAGACATCTGCAGAGCTGCGGGTTGGGCTACACCCATCACCTTCGCGAGGTCCTACAGCCTCCGCGTAAAACCGGTCAGCGAGTCTTGCGGGCATCAGGCAAGACCGGCGACCGGTAGGGTGTACGCCTGATGACAGTACCTGTTTCTCCTAAGGGGGTCAGCGTACTAACTAGCCTCCCTTCTTCCCCCACTGGGTGAAGAACAGGCACTCCATCCATCACTAGTAAGCACCTCCTGTGGGCGGGCTGGGCAGAGCAGCCCTGCCCCTTAGGCCGGGTATCACCTGAGTTATTCGCAACATGCTCTAACCGGACCTAGTGCTACCAGACGTTGCAACCCCCCAGTAGGGCGGTTCCGTCTGATGTATCCTCATGCTGGTTCCCACCTTGGTAACCCATGACCTCCTTAGGTGGACCTCCACCTCGCGGTTAACTCCTTCAGTCCGCACTTTCTTCCCATGAGTTCTCCCCCATCGGTGAGACCATGTTGGTATCTCCACTAGTCTCCTCCCTGCGGTAGGAAGTGGTCTCTGTAGCGCATCCCCCGCTTGAGGAAGTAGCGCTTACCCAGTGCCTTACGGTTCCAGGGCTGGCTTCTCGCTGTTAGAGAAACAAGGCCGCCGCCTGTGAGGCCGAAGGTAGGGGCCTTCCCATCTTTCAAGAAAGCTCTGGGACCCCCTACCTACCCACTGGTAGGTTACAATTTCGCGGTAGCGTTCACGGCTGACACGCCCAGGCCTGTCACCGTCGCTTCGTTGAGATTGTGACAGGGCACCGTGTTATGGCGTTTTCCATTGGAACCCCATCTGTCGGTTCGACACAACGTCGAGAGACCGACAGAAAGGGAACGTCTCGGTTACGTTTGTAACCTCGGTTCCCTGATGGAGGGAACGAGACGTTGTGTCCTCTTGCCACAACACGTGCTGTCCACTGCAGCAGTCGTGAGAGGTCTCAGGCTCCTCAGAACTAAGGTGAATGAATGAGGCATGCCGTCTCCCTTTTATACCCGGATATCCGGGGGCGGAGTCCGGCATGCAAATTTCATTCGACCAATTTTCATTGGCCTTTTCTAGAGAAGTCGGAAGCGATTGGTTCTCAAGGACGAACCCCATCTGTCAGTTAGACACAAC